>NW_015507062.1:117415-118085 GCF_001515645.1 Sinocyclocheilus grahami
ATTACAAGGAAATCTGGATCGGATGAATGAAGCAGGAGAGGCCGAGGGAAAGGGAGAGGGAGACAAAACTCAATCTTATTTGAATCAGTGGCCAACTCTCTCTTTGTCAGTATGTGAAATGCCAATCCTTTGTCTAAGTTTTCTTTTGGTTTCGGTTTATTTGTACTTTGTTTTTTTTGTTGTTGTTTTTTTTGGAAATACGTTGGATGACTTCTGTTCCATTGCCTGATGCATGCCTGAAAGACAATTAAAGCAACCTCAAGAGACTTCAGAGTTGTGTGCTTGTTTTTGCCGCCTATTTTGCCACTGCCAAGAACTGCCTCACTACAGCATTTATTACTTGTTTTTTCGAAAACTCTTTCTCATCTATTGATGACTTTTTGTTAGGTTCTTGGTTAACATTTTCTTTCCCTGACTTTTTGATGTCAATGTCTTTGTTTATCACAAAAGTTATATCTATTTCATAGTCGGATCAATATATTCGGGATAGATTTCATCTTTTTCCTTTGTGTCTCGACTCAATACAGGCAAATTCCTATTGTATTTTGCTAAAATCCAAAATGCAATTATAAATATAGCTATAGTTATCATTGTTACCACAAAGATTGGTTTGCCTAAGCAGGCCTTTTTCCAGATTTATTAAAAAAGAAAAACTGAAATATCACATGGT
>NW_015507062.1:121094-122532 GCF_001515645.1 Sinocyclocheilus grahami
GATGTCAAGGAGGGGAGTCTTAGAGGACGTCTCACCCATAGAGACAGCTGGCCAGCATCTCTCTATAGGGGCATCTTCTAGAGAGAGAGGTGAGCAATACACTATAATCATACAGCAGAAAGCAAACATACACTGAAAAGCCAACATTCTGCAACCACAGACAAATCAAAGCAGCCTAAATGTGGGCTCACGTTTCCCATTGTTTGGCGAATTTTGAAGGAAAGCCCCTCTCTAAACTCATCGGCCAGGTCCACCTGAGATCCCCACGAGCTCATTCTCCTCCGTGCCTCAGCAGCGGAGGGTCCTGAACCGCGGGAAGCAGATGGCTGCCCCTCTTTCCTTGAAAAGAGAGACAAACTAGAGTGGAGCTTTTTCCCTTGGAAAAAACGCTCGCAGTGCATGCCGGTTGCCCCCTCGGAGACATCGCGTGTGTGCTCTTTGCCCAAACAAACCCATAGATCGTGTGTGTCATCAAATGTTAAACAACGTCAACACGGATGCACACATCCTTAAATGCTTTGCTAGTGCTCGCCATAATGAGATAAATAGAGATCGCTCTTACAACAGAAATGCACGCTTCAAACAGTCCATGAAGACGAAGAAGAGAATGATGTGTGCTCCCGGCGTCTATTTATACTATAGTCGCACCGGTAGTGATGTCATGGCTGTTGCCGGCCATTTTTCAATGTATGCTTCAGACACGGGTCACGACGAGGCATTCCCCATAGCGACCCCTAGAGGACGCAGTTCGAAGTTCCCATGAAAGGGAACATGTATTTTCTGAATAATATATAACTTTTTTATTATAATTACTCGTCTCATTCTTGCTAGCTTGTCCACCTTTCTGTTTCCCCGAGCTATTTCTGTGTCATCTGTGGTATGTCCAGCTTGAAAAATTACTACTAGATCTAACTCTCTTATTAGATCGTAAATTTCCTTCCTCAGCTCACTGTGCAAAACAGGCTTTCTATTAAATTTTTCATAACCTTTCTGTCTCCAAATATCTAAGTTCTCATTTAAACTTGTTTCAACATATTTGCTATCTGTTATTAAAACAACTTGTTTAGCCTTCTTTTCTTTTAATTTTCTAAAAGCTTTTAATACAGCAATCACTTCTGCAAACTGAGCTTTGCCAGGAACAGAGCCTTTTTCTCTTATTTCTTTCCCTTTCTTTGCTTGTATAATATATGCACAATGCTCTAGATTATCATCTTTGATCCATCTGTATATACTGTTATTACTTTGAACAAGTTTCTTTTCTTTTTCTGGCATTTTTTCTTTTCCTTATTTACTATTCTTAAGTTTGGATCTAAAAGTATATTTTCCCATCTTTGCCATCAAGAATTTTGGGCTTTTGCATCTTTTATCTTATTTTTAGTTAAATGTCCCATTATTGCTTCATCTGTGTTCATTATTTTTTTTGTCCTCGCGCAAGACC
>NW_015507062.1:123955-125500 GCF_001515645.1 Sinocyclocheilus grahami
TCAGAAGAACTGCCAAAGCCTCTGCGTCACCAGGAAACCCCATTCGTCACCAAGCTCTCCCAAAAGACGTCAGCCAAACGACCAATCAGCAATGTGGTGATTTCCCCTCTACTGGAGATGAGCCAAATGGGAAAACCCCTTTCAGCTGTCACCAAAACGCAAGTAAACAAACAAAGCTTCATCTCTTGCTGAACTGGTGCTGAATTGATCTTAAGCAGTAAAGATAAGACAAATCTCTGCTTTGTTTGGAATCAGTTTAATCAGGTTGATTTTGAATCTTCAGATTCGATTTTCCCCGAAAACCTGAGCAAAAATAAAAGAGTTAAATTCCCTACATATATTGTGGAGTATCGATAGCGGGCAGATTTGGCTTAAAAATTCATAACACCAAGACATTATTGTGAATCTTTTCGATTTTTATCCGGAAAAATAGATTAGATACAGAGAAACAGAGTTGTTGTGTTACTGTATACTTTATTGTGGCATGCCAGCGTGTTGAATGTTTGAATGTGCAACTCGAGTTGTTGTTTGAAGAAGTGAACTGCAGTAAAACATTTAAATTTTGTCTGTCAAGACAAAAACTAAGTCGCTCTAAAAGCGCACGAAGAAAGAAGCGAGCGTGTTCCTCCTTTTTCTTTCTCTTAAAAGGCCTTCATAGTTTGATGTGTTGTGCGTGTCCCACTTCCAGTCAGGCTATTCATCTCCCGGCTTCAGAATTAATTTAGCTAATTAATGCTCTCTTGCCATTTATGGCTTTATGCTCTTGAACTTGAAACACGGTGCTCAGAGAGTGTCCGAACGTTATTTTATGGAAGAATTGTGGTTAAATCCACGTGCTTTTTTGTCTGTGTCCGAGCATTATTTTATGGGAGAATTGTGGTTAAATCCACATCTGTTTTTGTCTGTATAAATAGACTAAGTGCTGAGATCCACCGAGATCTCAATAACAGTTGTTGTATTAATTGCAGTAAATCTGTAGATTAATTTACCTCACTCTGAACGAGTTGAGAGTGTTCAGCGCTATAAAGATAAGAATCTAAAGAGTGCTTTTTGGCTGTTCAGTGTGAAATGCGCCGCCATTTCACGTGCAGCACGTAAACTGTGTGTAATCTACATGCTAGCCTACTGCAAAGTACGTTGCCATAGTGACACCCTTAACCCGGAAGTTCTAAGAAACCTTTTCTGGGGTGACTTCCAAGTGCGCAAGATTATTCTTCGTGCATAAATTAACATGATGCTTCACTTTATCACATGGGAACATCCTTGCCAGATTTTATTAATACTTCTATAAAGTTTCTTAATGCGAGTATCGTACATATTTCCCACTTCTCATTCAAACCAAAGTTTTGCACATAAAATAAGCTTTCATTCAAGCTCAAATCATCGGGTAGTTTGCATACACATTAATAATCTTATCTACTAAAAGGGGTTATAAAACATTGGTTAAACTTGCACCGATCACATTACTAGCAAGATGGTGGCACGTTCACATGCTGCGGATTCTCTCTCTCCCGACAGAAAGGTGTTTTCGTGTTTTTTGTCTTG
>NW_015507062.1:132100-133184 GCF_001515645.1 Sinocyclocheilus grahami
CTCAGTACTTAGGTTAGTTAGTCTTATCCTGCTAACACAGCAAAATCAACCCCCTAGGTGTATCGACTTAGCGCCACCACCCTGCCATTTTCCCAACATTGGGAGCAAAACTTCTCTCTCCTTCTTCTTCTCTCTCTCAGCTGTTTTCTTCTGAGTTGGTTACTGCGGCTGTTTTGGAATTTACCTGTGAGAATCATAAAAGCAGAGAACTTTAGAAACATTTAACAAATATTTGTGAAAATTGAACACTTCCTTTCAAAATTGTTTGACTCTCACCCTACCTTCCCTTCACACCCTGGGATCCTACCCAGCTAAGGCTAAAGCAGGTCAACAAGAGGACTGATAGGCATCTGCCAAAAATAGGAAATCTAGAAACAATCTAATTGGTGTATGGTGTCAATTTGAAACCAAGCTAAGAAACCAATACTGTCATTTTTATTGTTTTTCCTTCGCCCGGAGGACTGAGTAATAACAAGCACAGTCCTGGTATTTAGAAATCCCCATTTCCAAACACCGGTTTAGAAGCATCCATCTAAATCAAACTTAACAAAAGAGGAAAAGATTAAAAAAATTAATTATACTCATTCTGCTACCAGAAAAGGGTATTTTGTTTTATCTTTCACTCTCATCTTACCATTAACTTTCTTTCCTTACAAAAAAAACCTTTCTCTTACAGGAAAACTGGAAGCAGCCAATTATTATTCTGTTCCTTGCTCTGTTTGTTATTTTTCTTTTCTCCCTCTGTTCTCTAGCTGTGCTACCTGTGTGTGCTTACTAATTTTCCCCACAGACTACAAATTAGAAGCACGCCCACCAGAGGATCACAGTCACTGAGAACTACACTCACCTGTCCATTACACACTCCATGTCAAACCACACTTGACATTGCACACTTACACCTCTGTTTTGCCTTGTTTGTTTTGTTTTGATTTCTCTTCTTCAAGGTCTGTATCAGTCTAGGTTCTAGATCTACCTCACTGTGCCAAAACATGTCTCGCACAATAGACTCTGTTGGCCACTGGGAAGACCTCGAGACATGGCTAAGTGTTGTAACAGACAGCCTCCTACCTAAGGCTGCTGAAAC
>NW_015507062.1:136994-138429 GCF_001515645.1 Sinocyclocheilus grahami
TCCAAAACATAAAGACACCCACTAACATTTCTGAGCTACAAAGCTTTCTGGGAGTGTGCAATTATTCAAGACTCCTGCCTCAGTCCAGGCCTGTACCAGCTCCATGACAAAGACAAACGAGTGGTCGCTTATGCCAGCAAAACATTGCTTCCCCCAGAATGCAAATACTCAGACTAAAAAGCTTTGCTTTGCACTGTGTGGGCCATCCAGCATTTCTCCAACTACATTGGAGCTCAGAAGGTTATCATTGAAACCTGTCACCAGCCAGTAACCTTCCTCAACAGCCAACTAATCAGGGATGGTGTGGTAACCAACGCACGCATAGCTACTTGGTTAATGACGCTCCAAGGATGGGACGTCGAGGCAAGATATGCCCAAAACCACAGATCATCCCTAGGAAACGGGCTAGCAGCCTGCCAGAACTGTTCAACGGACATGCTGCACGCAGCAGCAGAACCCAAAGAACCTTTACCGCCGCAACTGACAAACCACAGGTACTTCGAGGAGAATCAGAATGAGTTTTTTTTTTTTGTTTGTGTGAAGGGATGCCCACAGCATATGTCGATGGCTGCTCCTACAATCAACAAGGCAACTTGAAAGCTGGAGCGGGAGTGGTCTGGCTCAACAATGACCCTTGCCCGCCGCAACAATTCAAATTAGGCCCTCACTCATTGCAATACGCAGAAATAGCGGCCATCCTCATCACCCTACAATTTGCCGCATGCCACAACATCAAAGAACTCCTCATCTGTACAGACTCGAACTACGCCCGTCTAAGCTTCACATCCCATCTAGCTGGATGGAAACAGAATAGATTCAAGACAGCTAACAACAAGGCTGTCAAACATTAGGAACTCTTCCAAGCATGCGATGCCATTGTCACTGAACATGACATGATCGTTTATTGGAAAAAGGTCCGAGGCCACTCACGTCAACCAGGACAAGACAAAGATCTCAATGACCAAACTGATGCCCTCGCCAAAGCAGGTGCATTACACGGAGAGTCTTGGTCACCGAGCACCACTGCAGCGGAAAAGAATGACCTTCCCATGGTCAGACCTCCAAATAGATTGGGTAGGAGCCCTACCACGGTCAACACGGGGTAACAAATACTTCCTCACCGGGGTTTGCGAATTCACAAAGTGGGTAGAGTGTCTCCCAGCTCCCAACGACACAGCAGAAACGACAGCCTGCCTTTTGATGAACCACATCTTCACAAAGTTCGGACTGCCTTTAAGGGTCAACTCTGACCGAGGAACCCGCTTCACCGCCGAAGTCATGCAAGAAGTGTGGAAACTCTTGGGTATACAGGCCAAGCTCCATATAAGCCATCACCCAATTTCCTCAGGTCAAGTGGAACGAGTCAACAGGACCGTGGTCAGCATGCTGAAGAAGTACGTGTCCGCCAATCAAAAGGATTGGGATATTAAGCTTC
>NW_015507062.1:138505-141329 GCF_001515645.1 Sinocyclocheilus grahami
AAACCAGATAAAGAGGCACCAGGGCTCCAACCGACAGGAAAAGGGGGAAGATCAAACCAACTGACACAGACCGACAATCCCATACTCTACACCACACAAACGTAAATTCTGTAATTCTAGGAAGACATATAGCTACCTTTCTTAAACACAACACCTACACACTCTCCTCCGCCACACTACTAGGACCAACCTCTAGTAGAGAGGAGTTGTCCTACACATGTGACACCTGCCCTTGCCGTCTAACCTCATTCAGTGTCCTTGTGTCTCTTTTTGTTTTCCTTTTTACCTCTCTCTCCATGTTTTCCTTTCCCCTATAGTCCCCTCGAACAGGGAACTCCCTTAACTCAACTTTAAATCCAGGTCCTGAAATTAGGATTGACCCCTTTCACCAAAATTGTCATAAATTAATGTGAAAAGCCGTCGTCAACCAAATTAAGGCAACTCAAGCCCAAACCCAAGTCATCGGAAACAGATGGCTAGTCAACACCCCAGCGCGCACAGCTACCCTCACCTACGATCAACACGACACTGCCACGCGCATTATCCTGCCCAACCAAACTTTATGGATCAATGTCCCTAAGGGCTAGATCCTTCCTACTGATGATTTGGCGTTGTATCACCTTACCGACAATGAGTATCAGGTCGAACTCGAAATCTCACCCTGTTTCAAACAGCATTCCTTCGTCCTCGATCCAGAATTGGAAGAAATGATCAAGGAGGAAGGAACGCAACTTATTGATCTGACTCCTGTTGATACAGCCTGTGGCGAGTATCCCGGTTCCAGATCAGCGTCACCCTGGAAACGCCGCTGCCACACTGATCACAGAAGCACAACACCTGTGCGTGATGAGTGGCGCACCTGGAGCTCGTTCCCGCTGGCCATCTCTCTCTCCATGTTTTCCTTTCCCCTATAGTCCCCTCGAACAGGGAACTCCCTTAACTCAACTTTAAATCCAGGTCCTGAAATTAGGATTGACCCCTTTCACCAAAATTGTCATAAATTAATGTGAAAAGCCGTCGTCAACCAAATTAAGGCAACTCAAGCCCAAACCCAAGTCATCGGAAACAGATGGCTAGTCAACACCCCAGCGCGCACAGCTACCCTCACCTACGATCAACACGACACTGCCACGCGCATTATCCTGCCCAACCAAACTTTATGGATCAATGTCCCTAAGGGCTAGATCCTCCCTATTGACGATTTGGCGTTGTATCACCTTACCAACAACGAGTATCAGGCTAAACTCGAAATCACACCCTTCTTCAAACAGCATCCCTTCGTTCTCAATCCAGAATTGGAAGAAAGGATCAAGGAGGAAGGAACGCAACTTATTGATCTGACTCCTGTTGACACAGCCTTAGAAGCTATTGCTCGCCTTCTGCCCGCTGCCGCGCCAATCATTCGGTCTTGGTCTGCTGCTGACACAGCACTTTGCGTTTCTACTATTGTAGGATATGTTGTGACTCTGACACTTGCCTTCCTCCTCCACAAGCGAGTGAATGCCGTCCAAGAGTCTTTAAACAAGTGCGCGTCCGGCGTGCCGCGCATGTTCCGACATGATAAAACTGACCAAGAACCTGAACCTGAGAACTCAACAATTGAGATACCTATACCGCCTCGTCGAACCTCTGACAATTAAAGCAATCAAAATGACACAATTCTAGATGATCCTAAACAATGCACCCCTACGTCGTCTCAAGTGTTCCTAACCCAATTATCCCCAAATTACCTAAGCCTTGCACCAGGATTCAGTTAGTGATGGAGATGTTGTTTGTGTCTTGTGAGTGCCTGTTCTCTCTCTCTCTGCCTCTTGTTCCAGTGCCCGCCGATGTTCACACCGGGAACATCACCAAGCAAAAGGGGGATGTGTAGGATCTCCTAGCAGAAGCTGAGGAGTCTCAATCTCTCAAGTGTGAGTCGTAAAACTGAACCGTGGTCATCTCAGGTGCCAATTGTCTCAAATAGTTCCTGTCCCGCTCTGCTTATCTTTGCAAGAAACACAGGAAGAGTGTGATTCACAAAACCCCCTCCTGGGTCTGCAAGCACTGAGACAGCAATAACTGACCCCTGCATATGGACTCATTCAGTGTTGTCTCGTGACTGGCTTCAGCATAAATAAAAATCTAATAAACAACAGAACAAAGAACATTGTATCTGGAAATGTTCCAGCGACAGACAGCCCTGGACCCCATGACCGTTTAATGAATAAATCGATAATCCGATAAACAGAAAGCGACAGATTAATAGCTCCATGTCAGAGCGAGAAGAATAGCAGGACTACGCCGCATGACTTACACAGACAATTCAAAAGACAATCATTTAAAAGTATAAAAGGGCAACTATATTCACAAATAATATGTTTTATGTCTTATATATGCTTGACGTGTTTCCTGTAATCAGTGCAATTTTAACCAATGTTTTATGTCCCCTTGTAAGGTCCGCGCACCTGGCCCAAGGAAGGTATCCAGTGGCGGATGAAGGTCTCTTGCGTGTTCGGTCTTTTCAGCGCGCAGAGTTATTCAATTTAGGTTTAACTCAATCTGACTCCATTTTATTATCTCATCGAATTTAGGCTGAAAGTCACATTGGTTGTTTGTCGGTCTCTGATTATTCTTACAGTCGATTATTCTAATTAACTCTTTACTTTGTATTTTTCTCGTTCACTAGGAATCTATGTTGTTTTTAGGATGCCTCACGATCACAAAATTCGCCATTCTAATCCTTATTCAGAGGTTTGTGGCTAATGTTTAGCCCCCTACAGCTACCCATGTAATATTCCGACATTAATCAGCGGTTCTTCTAGACCCTTAGTCTAGACCCCGA
>NW_015507062.1:141701-148027 GCF_001515645.1 Sinocyclocheilus grahami
ATACATGGTTACCGTAACTGAGTACAACTTAAACTAAGGTCAAGCGGTTAGTCAGAATTTAGAATCTCACCTGATGCGCCCCATGCTACATCTCCTGAGATCTAATGTGCACTTAACCCTGGACGCAGATTTGCGGAAAACATAAGCCTTCACTTAATCTACTTGAGAAAATAACTTCAGAGTAAGTCAGAATAAATCAAATGTAACAATTTATTATCAGTCAGGTAAATATGTATTATGCCAATTATCTCCACAGCCAATTCAACGATATCAAATCAATACAAGACATCAAACTCTCAAAGACGAATCTAAGAGTAAAATGCATACCTGAGATTAAATGTATTAGATGTATTAGAAAAATACATAGTACAGAGTGTGTGGAGATACTCTGTACTACAGGCTCTCTGACTACAGAATCGCCCTGACCCTTTTGCTTCAATCCTTTAAATACAAAACCAAGATAAGACATCCTCCAAATGGAGGCATGTGATTTACATTAACCCAGGTCCCAGACCTGGGTGGTCTACACCTTAATGGGAACAAAAGGTAATTTGCATGGAATGACCCTCTACAGTAATCAAAGTATCTTTTAACTTAGGATCTGGGTTATCTTTTAGTAAGATTACGACCATTGTACCACTCGCCCTGAAACTATTCAAATGAAACCAGACATGACTGTAAATCTTATTTGCATTCATATAGAACATTATATTCTTGACCATTCTGAGTGAGCTGGGTGAAGAGAAGGATGGGTGAGGGGAAGGAAGGGGATGAGGAGGAACCAATGCATATGTGAGAGACATTTTCCCGCATTTTCTCTCAGTGAGATGTGGAGACAGATGTCTGTATGTTAATGCACTGTGTGTGTATTGTCTGTCTCAGAAGATCAAAGTATTTGAGTTTCTTTTATCCTTACACCCTTTTAGTAGATTTATTCATGTGTATGCAAACTACCCGATATTTGAGCTTGAATGAAAGCTTATGTTAAAAATAAGAATAAAAATAAAATTTTGAAAGTCTGAAAGTTTTGTCTGGTTTTGGTATTAATTGTATAGGACTGTTCGTTATCGCAGATTTCCACTAGTTCTTGTATTGTTTGATTTAACTTATCTTTAGCTATTTTGTTGATTGGATATTGACTTTGTGGCTTGTGTATTCCACCTAATATTTCATGTGCATATTCATTACTAACTTTTCCACAGTAATTTTATATCTTCCATAAGGAGCTTCTCGTAAGAATTGTATTAACTCATCTTTTGCCCCTTCTGATCCTATAATTTTCTATGTATTCTTTTTAGTTCCCTTTCAGTCGGTCACTCTCGACGTCACGTCGGATGACCGACGAATTGGGATCTCGCTTAGAGAGCCCATTCTACTTTGAATGAAAACTAAACGAGCCAATGCACATTGGCATGCGATTATTGCATCCAGCTGCTGCTGATCACAGCGTGAGTATAAGTAGGCAGCAGATGCAGCGCATATTCAGCTTTTCGCTTCGGAGCCGAGCTGTTCTATCGTTCTGCTCCTGACCTTCTATGTAGAGAAGTAAAAACTACAGTCAAGCACGCTCTTCAAAGTGGGCTCTCGTGCTGGTGGTACGGCGCTTCAGCGGCGGTGGTTTCCTGTGTCGAGTGGGTTGCACACAGCAGGCTGCACTACCCCGTGTGTGTTGCAGACGGCCATCTCCCCTGTGCGCTTCAGCACACTAAAAGAGCAATTTCCAGCTAAAAGAGCTTCACGGGTGTTTTTAAAGATGTCGTACCATCCATGTGTTTCTGGGTGCCCGTGCCACTGCCTCCACGGCCCCCCTCTATACCCTCTTGGGACCTGACTCTAGTGCTCACAGAACTACAGCAGGGCCCATTTGAGCCTTTGCAGACGGTCAAGCTGAAATTTCTTTCAATGAAAATTTTGCTCCTGCTGGCATTGGCCTCCATCAAGAGGGTAGGGGACCTGCACGCATTTTCGGTCAACGATTCGTGCATAGAGTTCGGGCCGGCTGACTCCCAGGTAACCCTGAGGCCCCGGCCCGGCTATGTGCCCAAGGTTCCCACTACTCCCTTCAGGGATCAGGTGGTGAACCTCCAAGCGCTGCCCTCGGAGGAGGCAGACCCAGCCCTAGCTTTGCTCTGTCCTCCATTCTTCCATATGCACCTAAGGAATGTTCGTATGTGTATTTGCTTCCGAAACCTCCTTCGGGAAGGTTGAAGCTTGCGTAACGTCCCTGTTCCAAGTAGAACGGGTACGTTTCACAGTGTTATCCAGTCTTACTCATTGGGTAGTGCCATAGTAGCAGTGGTTACCAAACTTAACCAAGACATTCTTGTTCAATATTTACTTATTTTAAACTCAAGACCTTTTTTAAATCTTTTGCAGCTAATAAGTTCTCTGGAATTTTTCTCCTATTTGTTCTTTCTCTATTCTTTCATTATAAGCTTGAATTAAAATATCATCTGTAAATTGTATTGGCTCTGTTGTAGCGGTCACCTGTGCTCCCGTATCTAAAAGGTATTCTATTCCTTCTAAATTAACAAATACATTTTCTTCTTTTTCACCTGTTGAAGAGACGCTGGCCTGCTATCTCTCCATGGGGGAGACATCTTCTCTTAAGGCACGGCAGCAGGTCAGGCTGCAGTCTCATTGCACACCATGGTGGTGCTTCAGGCTTTTCAGGCTGATCTGCTGAAAGACCTGGATAAATTCAGAGTCTATCCCCTGATGAGGTGGCTGAGTTGCATCGCACTACGGATCTTGCTCTCCATGCCACTAAGCAGGCCGCCACTGCCATTGGCAGATACCAATAGCGTGGAACCAGAACCGTTGAACCAATAATCACCCTTCTGTGGAGTGGGCTGGAGTACACTGCGTTCCCAGGGTTAAGAGGGATTTGTGTTTCTGTGGGAAACCCCTCCTTTGTGCTTCTTCTCTGAGGAGCAGTAAGCTCTATACGCATGAATGGTTATTGGGTCCCACTATTTCTTCAGATTCTAGATAGAGAGCATGAGACCGTGTCCAGCTGCACCAGTGGACTGTCTATTATTGGGCCCTGCTGGGTTACCCCTTCTAATCTAGCGCCCCCTTCTGGTCGAGCTAAGAAGTGTTCCCCTCTCTGTTAGGGTTAGCTATGAGTCGCTCCGTGGCAGTGACATCAGGTAGTTTGTCCGCTTGCTGCTTCCCTGATAAGCTGCCTCTATTCGGGTCAAGTCAGGCAGTGCTCCACTCACTTCAAAGGGTTGTCTTTGAGCCTGCTGCTCCTGATTGAGTGGCTGAGGACTTCTGGGCATCTGTGAGCAGATCTCTATAAATCCATACTATGGTAAGTGCACACACTAAGCTTCTGTGAACTTTCTAAAATCCACATGGTGGTAAGTGTGCACGCGAAGTCCCTGTGCACTTTCTAAAATCCACACTGTGGTAAGTTCGGACATTAAGCATTTTGCGTTCTTTCTAAAATCCTGTATGGTAGGGGCTACGTGCGGCGGTTTCATGCCCTTTCTTGAGTCGGTTAGGCCCCAGTTCCACCTTGGCCACCACTCCACCTATGTATCCTCAGGATACCTACTTTAACAGGGTGTTGCTATTAGGGGTCTGTTGAGACAGTTCCTTCAGCAAGCTCATGCAGAGCAAGCTGTAGCCCCCTTGGTGACAGGCCAAGACCTAGTACGATTCTAGGCACTTGGTCGTATCCCCTTAAAGGAATCTATTCCTGATTCCAACCTGTGCACTTTCTAAAATCCACACTGTGGTAAGTTCGGACATTAAGCATTTTGCGTTCTTTCTAAAATCCTGTATGGTAGGGGCTACGTGCGGCGGTTTCATGCCCTTTCTTGAGTCGGTTAGGCCCTAGTTCCACCTTGGGCACCACTCCACCTATGTATCCTCAGGATACCTACTTTAACAGGGTGTTGCTATTAGGGGTCTGTTGAGACAGTTCCTTCAGCAAGCTCATGCAGAGCAAGCTGTAGCCCCCTTGGTGACAGGCCAAGACCTAGTACGATTCTAGGCACTTGGTCGTATCCCCTTAAAGGAATCTATTCCTGATTCCAAACCTTGAGCTCTACCCAGGAGTTCTGGCCCTAACAGGTAAGTTTTTTGGGGTATGTAGCTTAGGCCTTTGGCTGTAGGGGATAATGTCACTGACAGCCATCTAACGTCCCAGGGGCAACTCCCTTAAAGCTTTGGTAGAGTTGGTACTTAGTGCTCACCTGTGGTTTGGCGTGCGACTCCTAGAGGACTCAGTTCGAAGTTCCCTTGAAAGGGAACGTCTCAGGTTACGTATGTAACCATGGTTCCCTGAGTAGGGAACGAGACACTGTGTCCTCTAGTTTTCCTGCCATGCTTTGGATGCAAGCTTCAGACGAAGAAGCGGATGACGTGTTCTGCTGGCGCCTATTTATACTATAGTATACCAGTAGTGACGTCATAGGCTGTCGCCGGCCAATGTTATTGTCTTTTTTAGATATATGCTTCAGACACCGGTCACACTGAAGGTGTTCCCCACAGCGACCCCTAGAGGATGCAGTGTCTTGTTCCCTACTCAGGGAACCATGGTTACATACGTAACCTGAGACGTTTTCTTTCACTCATTTTACTACTCTGCTATTTTGGAGGAGTAACTTTTTGTTGTTTCTGTATATTCCTATTTTGAGGTTCTTTTTCCTCACTTTTCTTATATGTTGAGAACTTAAACCATATTCAGCGAGTCCCTCTTCTATTTGTTTTTTAGTTACAGTGTTTAAAATCATTATTAATTTATATCCCCCTGGAATGTTTCGTCCTACATCCCTTAATAATCTAACCTTATCTGTCATGGGTATCTCTTCTTCTATTGATAACCATAGTATGCCAGCCACAATCTCATCCATATTGCTATAAAATATAGCATTCTGTGTAGAATTCAAATAGCTCCGATAAATTTTGTGGTCTGCGGTGACTCGCACATGTGATCTGCTCCGTGCTATCGTGTCTCTGGACCGGAGCAGAGTCTGGACCGGTGGTTATCGTGACACAGTGCGAAACCAGACTTCTTTTTTTTTCCTCAATGGAAAGCATATTTACACTGTTTGAATCGTTCCCTGCCCCCTATATAGTGCACTACGTGCCATTCACTCTACAGAAAATACTAATTCTGTGGACAAGTGACTGATTTCAGCCGTGGCTATTTTATAGTGTAGGGGGCGGGCGCTTCGGATTCTAGAGAGCATTTGATTGGAGAGAAAGTTTGATGAAAAGCTGAAGTACGATGTGACGTCAAAAAAATCGTTACGCCGTTTTGGCGGAAGTGACGAAATGCAAACTTTGAATGCATATATCTTCTCTGTGGCGGAGAGAGCGGTCCATGGCTGCATCGCTGAGGCATCGAATGTTGGGTTGAATCGATCTGAGTCATTCTCAAAAAGTAAAGGTGACAAACACTCCAAAATAAGTGTGGGCTACCCATCTATATCGACGCTGTTAGCGGGGCAGTCAAGATCTACAAACAAGATGCTTCCGTATCAAAGGGCATCTAACGTTACTGGTGCAAAAAAAAGATTTTAAATGTTGCAATTGCTAAAAATAGGAAACTAAACATATTTCAAACAGTCAATCATTCAAGAATAATTTGGGACCCTGAATTAAAGCCCAGAGGAATTTTAGGAGGGCATCTAAATATACGAAGTTATAAATCTAAAAGTGATCAAATCCATCGGCTGCTACTAGATTCTAACTTAGATTTTCTGTGTTTAACAGAGACTTGGCTTAATGAAAATTCACCATCATCAGCTTTATTTGTTTCTGTTATAATGTGCATAGAAGTGATAGAGTGGGCACTAAAGGAGCGGGGCTCTTAATATTTGTGAAAGATAGATTTCAGTGTCATGAAATACAGTGGTCATGTAATGAACTGGAGTGTATTGGACTTAACATAATGCTGTCTCCATCTATGTCATGTAGCGTCTGGACCACTCAAACACACAATATATATTTTGTTAGCTAGATTTAACAAATACTCTGTAACACCCCAGGAAGCTGAACAGGCCCCTGGTTCCATGGTAACCCTGACACCCGATACATTTATGACCTCCTGGAATTTAGGTGAAGAAAATCGCTTCCTTGCCCATAGGGAAAATCCACAAGGGAAGGACTTTTCTTTGCTAATTAATTAATAGGAAAACCTTTCTTTGAATGAACACACATGCATCAGGTCATTGGGTATATTATTGTCATCGTGTATTTTGTCTTTGAAATTGTATACTGTTATGCAGGCTTATAATCGAAACACACTCCTGTCAGCTTACATATATATAACCCTACCATGTTTAGTATCTATGAATTCGTATTCGGAT
>NW_015507062.1:148802-149057 GCF_001515645.1 Sinocyclocheilus grahami
CATAGTTTCATCTTAGGCTAAGCTACCAAATAGCTTTAACAATTAGGGGTTAACACTCTTTAATTGAAGCTTTTAAATACAGCATGTGTGTATGCAGTGTGAAGTCATTTGAATTTAACCTAATCCCTGGTTTCTGATTTTTCCATTTCTCTTCCTTCTTTTTCTTCTTTTTCTATGTTTCTCAATTTGCAATTCGTCTCAGTGAATTTTACTATCTTAGATGTATCCTTCCTGAATGCTATTGCTTAGTTACTA
>NW_015507062.1:155364-156604 GCF_001515645.1 Sinocyclocheilus grahami
ACATATATATAACTCTACCATGTTTAGCATCTATGAATTCGTATTTGCATTATCTAATTGAGAGTGTATATTGTATGTTTACACCTACGCAACATATTAGTGTTCTAAGAGTCTTTAATAATTTTTATCCGAGTTTCATATGCAAATTACCATGCTTTCAAACAAAGGGCCATAAAAATGCCCCAGTATCTCAGAACTCCCACTTGAGATTCCGGACTTCCTCATTGGACAAGCCCATCTTGAGAGGCGTGAATCTTTGCAGGCTTTAAAGGCCGCACTTCATGTGACCCGCCCAGTCGTGGTTCTGTTTGGTTTTGATAAGACGCTCCAACGCTCCAGAACATCCTAAGCTCGTGCCAGGCTTTGGCCTTGTCCTTTCCGTTCATCAAGATCCTCTGACTCAAAACTGGTTCATTTCATTGACCAACTTCAGCAAAGATCAACTGGAAACTTCAGATTACATCAAACCTCTCTTTCAGACAGATGAGACATGCAAGTATCAAACTTAGTCTTATTAATTAGGTATCAGTTGCACCTTTTTACAAAGGTGTGTTTGAACTAAGAATCTGATGTAACAAATTCAACAAGAACACAAATAGATTTAATATTTAGTAATAGACCAAAACGAATTGTCAAATCTTTTAACATGCTGACTGGACTATCAGATTATAATTTGATTCTGATAGCCAGGAAGCTAACAAAAAACGTTTCACTCCGTTTGTCCCAGATAATGAATCTTCAAATATCCCCAAAAATATGCAAGGTCAGTTTATAAGTGCGGTCCAGAGCATTAATTGGGAGACAGTGCTTTTGGGGGAATCGCCAGAAGAAGACAGCAAAAGATTCACAGATAAAATGCAGAGCTTAATTGATGAATTTGCATGCAGTCAAATAAGTAGGAAGAAAAAGAACACCATTCCTTGGATGAACATAAAAATCTTGAATTTAATGAAAAAACGGGATATGGCCCTTAAGGTTGCAGTGAAATCTAAAGTAAGTAGAGATAGACATAATTTTATTATGTTACGAAATAGGGTAGTTAACCCTTTGACGCGTACGATCACACTGGTGTGATCAGTCTTGGCTGGTCCCTGAAGCGTACGATCACACCGGTGTGATTAGAACTTTCAGTGCGTCACGTCATCAACTGCTGAATTTAAATCCGCTTTCACGCAGAGCCAGATCGGACGCGCTAAGCGCGTGTCATATTATGACAAATATTCATTGTTTTCAACCATAT
>NW_015507062.1:157213-166725 GCF_001515645.1 Sinocyclocheilus grahami
TCTATTTGGAGTCAGTTAAAAATATTAATGGGACATAATTCTATATATCCTAAATCACTTGAACTCGTTGTTGACGGAAAACGTCAGAATAAGCCAGCTGAAGTAGCTGATGTTCTTAATAATTATTACGTTGATTCAGTAGAAAATATCATTAAGTATTTTACTCCTGAGTATAAGAACACTTTTTGTCAAGATAGACAGACAGAACCAGCTTTCAACATACAATCTGTATGTTGTAATGTCTTTGATTACTTAATTTTAGGGAATTAATTATTATTAATTCATTCAGGGTTTGAAAGAACTCGATTCTGAAAATTCGAGGTCCACCTGATTAAAACTGAATTCACATTTGATAGTTTACACTTTAAATCACTTTAAATTTTGTCGTCCAGCGAGCCGGTGATCTCAGTATATTTTAACAACTTGAATCTTTGTATTTCCCTGGCCACAGGTAATAAGTTCTTTGATAAGTAAGCTACGAGCTAGGTAACGTGATCTTTGGCAAGGGTTTGACTTTAAAATTATACGACACCAGACAATGATTCTTTATAAATGAAACACAAATTTTATTGGCTATTCTAGATTACATTAAAACTAAGCTAAAACATACACATACACACACATACACACAAAGATTCAAGGAAATTAGTTAATGGAGTTGCATGAAGTTTTCAAAGTTCTATCTCGTTTTCACGAGGGGTTTTAAATTCAGCCTGGGAGAAACACAAAGCAGAGATTTTCTTATCTTTACTGCTTAACTCAATTCACCAGTTCAGCACCGATTTCAGCAGATAGGAGCTTTGTTTGTACTTGCGTTTTGCTGAAAGCTGAGTTGTTCCTCGTGGCTACTGGAGGGGATTCCGTTACTGATTGGCTGTTGATCTGGTGCCGGAATGACGTTTGGATGACGTCCTTTTGGGGAAGCCCTCGTTGGATTGGTTGCTTTCTTGATTACGTAGAGGCTTGAGCAGTTCTGCTAAAAGTCTGAGTTTGCAAGACTTTAAGTTCTTTGAAGATCGCAAAGTTTCAACTGAAGTGTTTGAGTTCTGAAGTCTCGCTGTGCGATGTTACGGCATGGGAGCGCTTATAGCGCTGTCACCAAAGTGAAAGCCACAGTTCTTGAGAGAGAGTAAGAGCGAGCAAGTCAGTGAGAGGGCTTTGTGTCCATTTTTAAGCAGGCTGACTTTTGTCCAGCCCACAGGTCGTTGTCCAATCAGATGGTGGGTGCAGGGCTTAGCCACGCCCTGTGTGGTTCCTTTTTTTCATGCACAAGTCACATGCTCCTGTGGGCGTATTCCTGCAAGTTTTAATAGCTTCTTATAAAAATATCATCACCTGAAAATGATGCTGAATATCAATTTTTCACTCACACCAATGTTCCGTGAATAAAACAAGCTTTCTTTCAAGCTCAAACAACAGGTATTTTGCGTACACAGTAATTGTAATAACTAAAAGGAAAAGTTATAAGGCAACATTGGTTAAACTTGCACCGATTACAGGAAACACATCACACATATATCAGACATAAAACATATTAATTGTGAACATATTGCTCCGATACTTTAAATTATTTTAAATGTCTTTTAAACTTGGTCCATGCAATTTCTGTGTTTCCTCTGCTAATAGAGAAAGGAAGGGAGGGAAGCAGGTGGTCCAAAGTCACGTGGTAGTCATGCCTAGATCCCGTGCTTGCAGGCCTAAGGGCATGATTAAATTACTGTCCTTTTCCTGTTTGGATATAATAGTTACATTCACTGGCGGTCACAAGACATTACGGGGTATCTATAAATTGTAATCCTGATACAAAAGATCTCTGTGTTATCTCTTGATTAGATTGGTTCGTCATCTCATGATGAGTTGTTTTCGGTGGCAGATCAGTGTCCGTTCATGATAGGAATCCCTACACTATCACTGAGTCAGATGTGATGAGAGTGATTAGATCCCTTAGGCCATCTCGAGCTAAAGATGTCATTGGGATGAATACATGTATGTTGAAAGAACTTTCTGAAGTATTAGTCAACCCTATTACAAAAATTTTAAATCGTTCATTTACTCATGGGATATTTCCAAATGTGTGGAAATTAGCTGCTGTAATTCCCATATTTAAAGGAGGTGATCGTCTATCCATCAGTAACTACAGACCTGTTAGTATTTTGCCTGTGTTCTCCAAAGTGGCCGAAAAATTAGTTGCAGAACAAATGATTAATCATTTAAATACTAGTGCTTATCCTTTACACCCTCATCAGTTTGGTTTCTGTACTAATCATTCAACCGATACAGCTAATTGCTATTTTATAGAAAAAAGTTAGATCGAGGAGGGGTTGTCATTGCCGTCTTTTTAGATTTTAAAAAGGCCTTCGATACCATTAATCATGATGAATCATGATCTCTTATCTAAATTGAATCCATTTAATTTTTCATTAGACACCATTAAATGGGTAGAAGCATATTTAATACATCGGTCTCAGTTGGTTAGAGTGAAGAATTATCAATCAGGTGTTGTTTCTTTGTCAGCAGGTGTCCCGCAAGGTTCAATCTTGGGCCCACTTTTATTTTCTTTGTATGTGAATGATTTGCCAAATTTTTTTTTAGATTCTAACATCCAGATGTATGCTGATGATACAGTAGTTTTTGTACATGCTAATAGAGCAGCTCAAGCTGCTGATCAGCTAACAAGTTCAATGTTAAAGATCACGGAATGGCTAAAACATAATTGTTTACAACTAAATGTGTCAAAAACTGTATGTATGTTTTTCAGTAAAACTAAAAGTTGCCGTGCGGAGTCAGATGTAGTCATAGATGGGGAGAGACTACAAGTTTTTAGTTTTTTTTTCAGATTTTAAATATCTGGGTGTATAAATTGATAGCAATCTTACTTTTAAAACACACATTAAGAAGGTTTGCAATCATATTAAGTTCAATTTGGCAAATTTTAGATATGCCCGTAGCTGCATGTCAACTAAGGCTACGAAGATGTTTATGCATTCGATGATCTTCTCACATATCATTTATTGTTTGACAACCTGGTCACAAGTAAATAATACTTCTCTCAAACCAATTATCTCTTTATATAAACAAACCTTGAAAGTTTTTGATAAGAAATCCATGTACCATCATCACTGTGATATTTAAAAAAATATATATTTTAAGATGGGAAAATTTGATTATATATACAGATCTTTGTCTTATATATAAAATCAGACATGGACTGGCTCCTCCTGTATTGAATCAGTTTGTAAACGTAGCACCATCTAGTTACAGATTAACGAGAAGTGCAGTAAGAGGTGATTGTATAGTCCCTTTAAGAAAAAGTGCATTTAGTCAAACAGTGTTTTCAGTTAGGGCTGCTCGTGAGTGGAATTCCATCCCAACTGATATTACAAATTCCAATACTTATGTTTTTAAGTTTTTAAGTTTTGCTTAAAGAAATGGTTAATTGAGAGTCAGCATTGTCAACATTAATTTTATAACTTAAACTCTACTGCTGTCTTGTCTTTTTTGCTTTGCTAGTTTGATATTTTTGTTATGTAAATGAGGTTGTTTGGTTTAGGACTGATTGAATGATTAGGGTTACTGTTATTTGTTTGTATGCTTACATTATTTTTGTTTGTATATTGATATTGGGATATTATTGATATATTGTTTATTTTGTTTGACAGTTAGATTGTGTGTATGAGTGAGCTGGTATTGATGTGTTGGTTATGTGTATAGTTTAACTTTAAGGCGGATGTTTTGTTTTTAGGAATTAGTGTGAATGGTCATAACCTTCCTGAAATATGATTTGCTTTCCTGATTTATACCAACCTTCATGTTTAGCTATTTGTGCAGCAGGAGGTGACAGGCTTGCTATTCTCATCTGCCCATAAGTTAAGTTATTATCAGGAATAATCTTCCTATCCCATTTTCTTATTAACTCTCTTCCCCTTCTCTTACTGGTGGGATTTTTATATTTGATTCCTTTCATTTCTACTTCTGGTCAATCATTCTGAATTTGTTTAGTTACTCTTTTTAATTGTAATATTCCTCCTTTCTTATGTTTTAGGCTTTTTATCTTTTCTTCTTGTTGCTAATTCTGTTCCACTAACCTCACTTTCTGTACCTAGTGTTGATGAGTATGAGTCTTCACTTTCTTGTTTCTCGTGTACTTTCTATTTCTGCTATTTCTCCTAGTACCTTAAAAATGGCACCTGCAGTACCTCCTCCCATCTGCATTAACTGGTTACCATTAAGAACTACTCTCACATACACATATTAAAGGATTCCTCTCCTCTATACTCTTGTATGTTCGTGAGCTTTACGAAAAATCTTTTTCTTCATTAGGAAGATCAGGCCCTTTCTTTCAGAACATGCAAGACAACTCCTTGTTCAAGCTCTTGTTCTATCCAGGCTGGAATATTGCAATGCTCTCTTGGCAGGTCTTCCCAGCTAACAGGGAACATTCCCATAACTTTCACTAACGTTATGTAAAACTTATGTAAATGTTAGAAAAAAATGTTCCTGACATAATGTTTCTGGAACAGTCTTATAATGTTTTCATAGTTAAAATACATTGTCGTAACATTGAGCGAAAACGTTCTCATAACAACGTTCTTGTAACATCTTTATGATGTTATTTATACTTGACTGAAGTTCCCATGATGTTGAGCGAAAACATTCTCATAACGTTCTTGTAACGTCTTTATGATGTTATTTATACTTGACTGATGTTCCCATGATGTTGAGCGAAAACATTCTCATAACGTTCTTGTAACGTCTTTATGATGTTATTTATACTTGACTGATGTTCCCATGATGTTGAGCGAAAACATTCTTAAAACAACGTTCTTGGAATGCCATCATTTTAGAAGTGATATGAACAGAAATTCCAAGTATTAAAATAACTCAAATAAAACTAAAAACTTAATAAAAGACCGATACAGACATAATAACTTCAGACATAATTTAACTAAAATTAAAATAAATAACAAATACAAATCAATACATCATGCTACAGGGCAGGCTATTCTATGCCTAATATAAAACAACAAATAACTTACATAAAGTTTAAATAGGTATACAAAACTGGAAATAAGTAAACATGTAGCCTATAATATATAATAAATAAGAAACGTAGAACGTTTATTAGCAAAACGAATAAGAAAGCTTGGAGGCAGGCATACACATTGATGTCAAATAAAATAAAATAAATTACACAAAGTTTAAATAAAGTGCAAATCAGCAAACACTGTGGAACCAATTGAAATAAGAAATTAATGTTTAAAAAAACTTCCAAAATCACCTTAGATAAACGACAAAAGTCAACAGGCTTTTCATATTCCAAAATATTGCCAAACAGGCGCTTCTGCATTTCGTTTCGAAACTAAATCATCCACGATCGTCTTGTCTGTCTCACCCCACTCTTTTTGTCAGTCAGCTCGACTCACTCTCCTCACTGGAGAAATGAAATCTGATCTGTGATGCGACTGTCGTTCGGGGGATGCCAGGTGTAAGATTATTGATGCCATTTGGCTGGATCAGAAGAAGGTCACAGTCTGAAAAAACAAAGAACTCTCACGAGAATCAACATCTGAACTCTGTCTCGCAAGCCTAAAGCAAGACACCCAACTGAGAGAAACAAAAGCTCCACACCTTCACTCTTCCCCTCTCTCCCCTCATTTCCATCTGAACACAGGACACTGCAGAGATCACCAAAACCACCTTTCTTAAATCAGAGTTTATAACAATGCAACAATTCATGTTTGATGCCGTTTGAAAGGTCTCTGTGTGTCTGGTAAAGGGGTCTCATTCTCTTAACAATAGAACAGGTAGCCATAAATATTGAAAACAGACTACTCCCAGGTCTTTCACACAAATTACCTTCTGTATGTAAATGAGGTACAGACTCCCACAGAAATCAAGATAATTCACTTGAAACCCCCTAAAGAGAAACAGGTGTTCCAGAAAAAAAAAAAAGAATATTCGAATCTCAAAATTGAAAATCGAATGCCAACCCACTGAACGAATATTCGAATATTCTGGTCCAGCCCTACTAACTATAGCCATTATAACTAATGTTTTCTCTTTGTGAGCTCTCTCTGTTGCTCTGGCAACATCACTATTAACATTATTACCATTAGAAATAATTTTATTTTTAGTCTTAAGCTGTGAATGTAATGCCATCATTTTTAAAGTTCCATTCTCTTTTTAAAAAATGATATATTTTCCTTTTGTTCTTTTGAAATATAGCAACCCCCCTTACATCGCTCTGCTCTGTCCCGTTCGCGCTCTGCGCAATTACGTGGACCGCACGCGGAGCTTCAGGACCTCAGACCAGCTCTTTGTCTGCTTTGGAGGTCAGCAGAAGGGAAAGGCTGTCTTGGAATTAAGTGATTCTGATGACATATCTGAGACCAGCAGTGATGAAAACGAATCTTCTACCTCTCACAGTCCTTGTCTTAGTGACAGTCTTGCTCAGTGGACCAGTGAATTCCCTCAATGTTGCCTAGGGGTTATGTGCAAATTGGTTATCTTGTGGTTGCGTGGTCCAAAGGGGATTAGATTGTCTTCTGGCCAGATAAAGGAAGTCAGTAGCAGACTTGTGGCCCTTCGACCATCTATCCCTACTGTGTTTGCCAGGAAGCCACGTTGCCTAGAGGAAATTGATTGGTGGAAGGCCACAGAACTGTGCCAGTTTGCTCTTTATACTGGGAAAATTGTGCTAAATGGTGTCATACCTGGCAGATTGTATGACCACTTTATGCTGTTTAGTGTGGCACTGCCTATTCTTGCCCTTGCCAAGAAATATAACTTGTATGCTGAAGAACTACTGAACTTTTTTGTAAAACAAGTTGAACTACTGTATGGCAGTGACTTTTTGGTGTATAACGTACACTCACTAGTACACCTTGCATCTGATGCTAACCACTATGGCAGTCTTGATGAGTGCAGTGCCTTCAGATTTGAGAGTTACTTGCACCAGCTTAAAAGGTTGGTTCGTTCTGGCAGAAGTCCTCTTTCACAAATTGTCAGACGGCTTGGTGAAACGGACAGATGTGTAAAAGAAACACCAAAACTGGCTGCCACTCTCAGAACTCAGAGACCAGACAACATTTTTGCACTTAGTGATGTGGAATGCTGTGAGGTTGTACAATTGGCAGAGCATGAGAGTGTGCTTTGTCGTGTCTATGACCACCTGGAGCCACTGTTTATAATAGAGCCTTGTGAATCCAGGCTTATTGGCATTTATAAAGGCCACATTAACCACACAAGAATGAAGAAGCTGTCTTTAGATTTGCTAAAAAGAAAGGCGTTTGTGGTAGAGGATAACGGCAACTTAATTTTTCTTACAGTTTTACATTCACTGTAAAACTGACATTTAACATGTTTGCCTGCCCACAAATTTTGTAAATATGTTTGTAAATATTACTATTATCTTGATGATATTGTTAGGAAGGCCTTCAGTGAAAATGTATTTTAGGTAAACGTTTTTAATTTCGTTTGACATCAGTTCTTAACTAGCTTTTGAACTAAATTAAGAAGAAAACAACAACTACTTTTCCCTATACATTGGTTGTACAATGTGACATGCCTATCCTGTCTTATTTTTTTGTTTTGCATTTTTATACTTTCACAAGTCTACCTTGCCTTGTGGTGGGAGTGTGGGGGTTATTTTATTTTATTATTATTATTGGTCTGTTTCCTCTTCATAATCTGAACTTAAGTCAGCTATCCAAAGTATGGTAAGTGTTCACTTGTCAGCTGATTTTAATGTTATTTATTTTTACGTGTCACACTTTTAGGTCACAGAGGACTGCTTTTCTGTTATAAAATTTGAACAAGACAACACTGTGGAAACAGTGCCTTCAATATGGCTGGAAAAAACACAAGAGGTATTGACTTTTGATAATGTGTTATGCTGGGGTTCTCAAAGTATGTTAGGAATTATGTCTCCAAATCAGTACAAAGGCATAATTCTAAAACGAAAGGACATCATGAAATCTATAGGAAGATTCCTCTCTGCATAAAACATAGACTTGGCAACACCAAAGGAGTTAAATAATTACTGTTTAAAATGGCCTTTTACACAAATGTACACTTGCTTAATTTTTTACATTGCAAGTTGTAATTTGTTTCTTCATACTTGGCAGCTCATGTGTAACAATGAGAATTGTACAATAATGTAATTTTGACGGTAAACTGTAATTTTGCATTTGGAGTCTTTAATGTTAAAGGCATCTGTTTCTTTTATGGCAGGCTGTTATTGGCCATGCAAAAATGTGTCAGTTAAAGTAAAGAAAGAAGCAATCCCAGACAAGGAATCCTGGTCACGATACAGAGTGTCTGTTCTTGGATATGCAGGTATACATTTTAGCATATAATGTTATGTAGGATAAATCTGAATGAGATTACAAAACTGTAAGCACATACTTATTTAGCAGATGCTTTGAGGTGAATTTCAGTATGGTTATTAATACACATTCTGCCCAGAGAGGTTAAGTGCCTTGCTGAGAGACACTATGATGCTGTCTGTGGGGATTAAACCATCAAAAATGTTTTAGGGCAGAGCATGGGTCATGGGTTTTTTTCATAGTGTAATACTGTACATATTTTCATAACAGAGACTTATGCCGAAGGAAAGCGAAAAGTTCAGCATGCCATGTTTTCATCAAATTTGGAGAGTGAAGATGAGCCTGCTCGAAGACTTATCTGTAAACCCACACATTACAGAGAAGATGTTGATGATGGTGAGTTTAATAACTTGACAAGACAAGAGTGTTGTCATTGCAAATAGCCTGCTGTTGTTTCTTTTGATATATCTCAAAATATAAAAATATATTTATTTTTCTTAGATGATGAGGATGATGAACTGATTAAAAGGAAAAGACCTGAGAGATTTTCAGGGACACAATTGATCCCAAGCAGACCTTCCTGTGAGTAATGTTTGTGCAATGGTTATTAGTTTGCTATTGATATTAAATAATTCAGTAATTAAGAGAATAGCACATATATTTGTGCACATAGAGTACATTCTATGCATGTAAACTGGTTAAATGGGCTGGCATTGTAATCAGTAATAATCATATTGTAATCAGTTATTATGTGACTTATCAAGTGACTCTGGCTGTCCTTAATTTTCTTTTCTTCTCTTCTAGTCTGCAAACTATTTTGCAGCGCTCAAGACAGTGGAGTCAAATGAGACAAGTCAGTGTTTTAATTATAAATTTATAAATTATACCTTGAAGCTAAAGGAAGAACATTCTAGTACATTCCTGTAGCTCAGCTAGTAGAGCATGGCATGACCAATGCCAAAGGTCTTGAGTATGATTTAGTAAACACAAGAATTCCCAATACGTGTTATTGGTGAATGCAGTTGCTTTAGATAAAAATGTCTACCAAATTTCAGTGGGCCGATTCTTGATAGTTAGCCTAACTTGAATATTGCTGATTGATTTGTATGATACCTCAGGTCTACCTGGAAACCAGATATTTAAAAAGACAACAAATAATAAGAATAATTAGAGAAATAATAAGAA
>NW_015507062.1:166829-170288 GCF_001515645.1 Sinocyclocheilus grahami
TATATATATATATATATATATATATATATATATATATATATATATAGGCTACTGCAAAGGTAGTCAATTACCACTGCATTATTCATATATTTTATTGTTATAAGAACGATACTTTTTGCGCTGAAGTGGACAGGACAGTGGAGATTGACAGAAAAGTGTTGGGTGGAGAGAGCACAACAGGAACAGCACAGAACGTCGAGTCGGGAATTGAACACCGGTCGGCCATATACATATGTCTGTTCCCTAACCACTAGGCCACCACAGCCACACGAACAATTAGGCCACCAAACTAAAGTACTGCAAGAGAATCGATCTCGCAGTACTTCAGGTTATACACCGATCGGTCTGTGCAGTGCACTTCAAGTCAAACAAGCCGACTTCCAGGTTCTGATGTCATCACGGTGTATATGCTCCATGCAGCGCCGTTTTCAAACCAATGGAATTCAAAATCTGCAGCTCACTTTTATATATGTCTACTTCTGAGGCCAGATTGCAGCCATTCTAACAGGTGAGTCGATTAGACCTCAGGTTGTGTTTTTTTGTTATATATGCAAAATTTGAATGACTGGGTAGCTAATAGTTTCGAAGCTTGCAGTCATTTCTGCGGGAGACAATCATAGGCTACTTGTTGTGATGTGGTATTTACTTTTTAAATGGTAGGCCTATGTTAAATTGACTCCTATTTGTGTGCAAACAGGCTTTGCTGCTTTATATTTGATAAATTACTGAATCTTACACGCTTCATAACATTCAGTTTTAACGTTAAATACTTATTAATTAACATTAACTGTGTTTCCACTGTCGGGAAGGCATGGGTTTTTTTCATAGCGTAATACTGTACATATTTTCATAACAGAGACTTATGCCGAAGGAAAGCGAAAAGTATACCATGCCATGTTTTCATCAGATTTGGAGAGTGAAGACGAGCCTGCTCGAAGACTGTTGATGATGGTGAGTTTAATAACTTGACAAGACAAGAGTGTTGTCATTGCAAATAGCCTGCTGTTGTTTCTTTTGATATATCTCAAAATATAAAAATATATTTATTTTTCTTAGATGATGAGGATGATGAACTGATTAAAAGGAAAAGACCTGAGAGATTTTCAGGGACAAAACTGATCCCAAGCAGACCTTCCTGTGAGTAATGTTTGTGCAATGGTTATTAGTTTGCTATTGATATTAAATAATTCAGTAATTAAGAGAATAGCACATATATTTGTGCACATAGAGTACATTCTATGCATGTAAACTGGTAAAATTGGCTGTCATTGTAATCAGTAATAATCATATTGTAATCAGTTATTATGTGACTTATCAAGTGACTCTGGCTGTCCTTAATTTTCTCTTCTAGTTATTCCATCTGCAAAATATTTTGCAGCGCTCAAGACAGTGGAGTCAAATGAGACAAGTCAGTGTTTTAATTATAAATTGGGAAATAATACCTTGAAGCTGAAGGAAGAACATTCCTGTAGCTCAGCTGGTAGAGCATGCCATGACCAATGCCAAAGGTCTAGAGTATGATTTAGTAAACACAAGAATTCCCAATACGTGTTACTGGTGAATGCAGTTGCTTTAGATAAAAATGTCTACCAAATTTCAGTGGGCTGATTCTTGATAGTTAGCCTAACTTGAATATTGCTGATTGATTTGTATGATACCTCAGGTCTACCTGGAAACCAGATATTCAAAAAGACAACAAATAATAAGAATAATTAGAGAAATAATAAGAATCTCTCTTCCCTACAGAATTGTAATAGTAATTTAACATATAATGAAGCCTACACAATCAGCAGTACTGTTATTATGTTTCATTAATGTTTTGGCATTGCTTAAAATAGGCTTCTCCTTGAGGAGTCCTGCCATAAGCAACAGGTTGAAGGCAGTGGTTGAGAGTCATGCCCATGGTAAGAATAAAAAACAGCTCTCTGCATAGTTTTCCAATGGGTCATGTGTAACTTGCATTGTATTTTCTAAATGATGCCTTGGGTTCATCAGGAAATATAATTCAAAGCACAAGTGACAACCATCCATTGGTCACAACCCAACAAGACAGTGATGTAATCTAACCTATTAAGCCTGCATAATTAAAATGTACCGGTGTAATTTATCAGTTACTTACTTATTATTACTATATTTTTTTTTAATGCAGAGTTTTGCATGAACACGCCATCTGAAGACCACAAAACAGAGAGGACATCAGTGGCAAGTCAAGGTAAGTATACACCAAATTGAAAAATAAAACTTCTGTTTGTAACAGTATGGCATTTATTACATAAACGGAGTAATTGTATGTGTTGTCTATGAGATTTAATGGAGTGTATGGTATCCAGAGTCATCAAAGTTTGAGCGGGCTGTACTGCTTCGTCTCAATCAAGTCGATGAGAGACTCTGCAGTGAGTTTGTGAGGGATGACCATGTTGAAGGCGGAGCTATAATCAATAAAGAGCATCCTGATATAAGTGTCCTTATCTTCCAGGTGAGAAAGGGAACTATGGAGGGCAGCAGCAATGGCGTCTGAGGTGGACCTGTTGGGCCGATATGCATACTGCAGTGGGTCCAATATGTCCGGCATACTGCTCTGAATGTGTGTCAGCACCACTCTCTCAAAACACTTCATGATGATTGGAGTGAGTACTACTGGCCTGTAGTCATTCAGGCAGGTCAGGGGGCTTTTCTTGGGAAGGGGGATGATGGTTGTGGTCTTGAAGCAGGTTGGGACAATGCTCTGACTGAGGGAGAGGTTGAAGATGAAAGTGAGTACATCAGTCAGCTCCGTAGGGGTTGATTTTCCTCAGCGCTTTGTGTACCGCAGCTGATGAGACTGTGGGAGGAGGGGAGGGTGGTTTAGTGGTCAGAGTGTGTGTGTGCCTCCTCTCTGTGTCGATGCTGGAGGTCTCGAAGCGGGCGAAGAAAGTGTTGAGGTCATCCGGCAGGCTGTCTGAAGAGCTGATAGTGGTGCTCGTGGTGGTCCTGTAGTTTGTGATGGGCTGCGTGCCTTGCCACATCTGCCCAGCGTCAGCAATAGAATAGAAACTGTCCAGCTTCTCTCTGTACTGTCTCTTGTAATGGCTTTTCTCAGTCTCGTTGCCTGATGTAAATGCAAGAGATCGAGCACGTAGCATGTGGCGTACCTGACTGTTTATCCAGGGCTTCTGGTTGGGGAAATTCCTGACCTCCAGAGTGGGTACAATGGGACCCTCTAGTCCTTCGCCTGTTGATATGGCAAGCCGAACGAACATTAATGTGGCAAGCCCGCCGGGCGATAAGATAGCAAGCTTGTCATGCATTCATGAAGGCACCGAGCTCGCTCCAGTGTCAGCTCCAACCCCAGGGAGGGCTCCAGATCCCCAGTTCAGCCCAGGAAGGGCTCCTGTTTCCGAGTTCCAGCCAGGGAGGGCTCCTGTTTCCGAGTTCAGCCCAGGGAGGGCTCCTGTTTCCGAGTTCAGCCCAGGGATGGCT
>NW_015507062.1:171485-175019 GCF_001515645.1 Sinocyclocheilus grahami
CTCCTGTTTCCGAGTTCAGCCCAGGGAGGGCTCCAGGCCCCAAATACAGCCCTGTAAATTTCCCCAAGGATTTCTTTGGGGGGGGGGTAGTATGGCTCCAGCCGTAGAGGCCAAGGCGGGGGCTGGGGCCGCGGCCTCGGAGGCTGCTCCGCCATGGCCGCTGGAGTCTCCAGATTCACCATGGCCTCCCGAGTCCCCTGCTCCACCATGGCGCCCCAAACAGGTACTGCTCTGGAGGCCCACTGTCCCGTGTCTGTCTTGAGGGACCTCCAGAGTGCCCCCCCCCCTTGGATGGTATGGGGCGTGAGGACATGCCTTCCAGAGGGGGGCGTTCTGTCAGACTCTGTTCCGTGTTTTGTGGTTTTCCTCCTCATGTGCCTTCCTTTCCCATGTTTAATTTTTCCCAGGTGTTTCCCATGATGTTTCATTGCTCCCAGGTGTGTCTCGTCATCCCCTCCTCCTGTGTGTATAAATAGTGTTCCCTGTGTGTGCTCCAGGGTCTGGTATTGTTTGTGTCTACAGTGCTACATGTGATTCCCCGTGAAGATGAATAAATTCCTTGGTTTCTGTACACTTGATCTCCTCGTTCCTTGCTTCGTGTTCCCGCACCGTAGCAGATCATGACAAATATAGTCGCAAGGGAAAGAAGAATTTCCAGGAACTGGAAATATGTAGTCATAATCCGTGAGTTGTTTCTTATTCCAAACATTTTATAGCAAGTCGCTGAAAACAAACTCTATTTTCAGAGCAAGCTAGGCCAAAGACTGCATATGAGGCATTGAGGAAATCAGCAGTGTATTGTATATACTGTATGCTTAATCATAATTTATTGTATGTAACGGTAACATGTTTGGGTTTTGTGTATCTTAACTGGATTTTAAGATGCCTGTCGTCGAACACACACCAAGGTGCTGGAAAAAGTAATTGAGGACCTCATATAAGAAACACTGAAGTTTGCACCACACAGAGATAAGGTAAGGCTTTTGTAGTTTGTAAAAAATTAATAAAGAAAAAACAATGCAAATTTAGTACAGAATATACTGTATACCAATTCTATGTTTTGTTTCTATAGATGCTACAATCTAAGGTGTAACTTCAGCCCGAAGCAGAGACTTGTGGAAAAGACACACAGAACACACTTAATTAGTTGTTTTACACACAGAATGTATTTTGTTATGTAAGATTTGGAATGTTTCAATTTGTGGAATGTTTGAGTATTTAAAAATGTGAAAGTAAAGTAAGATATCAGTTATGCTATTGTTTTCATTTAGATGTACTGTATGTTACAGTGTACTTATCCTTGGCAAAAGGTAGACAAATACAATATGAATGAAATTATCAAATATATTAAAATATGAAAAATGTTTGTGTAATGTCTTACAGATTTTGGTGTTGACAAATATAATTAGAAATGTTTTACCAAATGTTATTGTTTGAATTAATATTTGTTTATAAAACACGTTCCCAGGGCAATGTTTGGAGGATATTTGCATATTTTACAGTATATAACGTTTAGAAACATTCAGAAAAAAAATTTGTCATTTTCCTAACAAGAGGAAAAATCTGGACATTTGGAATGTTTAAAAACATTCAGAAATATAATTTTTATAACGTTTTCAAGATGATAGAATGGAATGTTTCTATAACGTTCAAAAATTTGTCATTTTCCTAACAAGAGGAAAAATCTGGACATTTGGAATGTTTAAAAACATTCAGAAATATAATTTTTATAACGTTTTCAAGATGATAGAATGGAATGTTTCTATAACGTTCACATAAACCAAGAAGAAACGTTCCTAATACATTAAAAAATATATATTTAAATGTTTATACAACATTCACTAATAACATTTTCATAACGTTTTCAAGATGATAGAATGGAATGTTTCTATAACGTTCACATAAACCAAGAAACATTCCGAATACATTAAAAGAAAATTAAAATGTTTAAACAACATTCACTAATATCATTTTCATAACGTTTTCAAGATGATAGAATGGAATGTTTCTATAACGTTCACATAAACCAAGAAGAAACGTTCCTAATACATGAAAAAATGCAAATTGTAAACGTTTAAACAACATTCACTAATAACATTTTCATAATGTTTTCAAGATGATGGAATGGAATGTTTCTATAACGTTCACAAACCAAGAAGAAACGTTCCTAATACATGAAAAAATGCAAATTGTAAACGTTTAAACAACATTCACTAATAACATTTTCATAATGTTTTCAAGATGATGGAATGGAATGTTTCTATAACGTTCACATAAACCAAGAAAAAAGGTTCCTGTAACGAGGCTGACGAGACATGAGACGTTCGGATCCAAATGCAAAGCTTTATTTCAGAGACGTGGTAAACAGGCAGGGTCAAAACACTGGCAAACAGGTATATGGCGGGCAAAACACAAGAATAGTCACCGAGCTAGCGTAGGTCACCGAACAACAGACAGAGTCACAGGGGCAAGGCAAAAGGGAGGAATCCAGGAAAACAGGCGAAGATCAAAACCGGAGAAAACAGACAAGGCAAGGCAAAAACTAGGAAAACACGGAGACTAGGAAAGGGGTACAGGCTAAACAATACTCAGCAGAGAAATGTGGTAAGAGTGGGTGTTATATAGAGAGTGATGTGATTAGAAACACCTGTGTGCAATCAGAGCAATCAGGTGTGTGCAATTCGTGCTGAGTGCAATCAGTGAAAAGCATGATGGGAAATGTAGTCCGGGGTGATGTGCAACAGTGTGTAGTGCGAGAGTCAATGAAACTAGAAGTTCATGGACCGGATTCGTGACAGTTCCTAATACATGAAAAAAAAATTGACATTTTAAACATTTAAAGAACATTCACTAATAACATTTTCATAACGTTTTCAAAATTGTAGGATGGAATGTTCCTGTAACGTTCGCAGAATCCCCACAAAAAAAACGTTCTTAATACGTTAACAAAACTGGACGTTTTCAATGTGTACAAAACATTCCGAAAGAACGTTTTCATAACTTAATAGGAATGTTAGCAAAACGTTCTGACAACTCATTTTTGTTAGCTGGGTTCCAGCCACTTCTATCAAACCTCTACAATTAATCAAAAATGCCGTTGCAAGATTAATCTTTAATGAGCCGAAAAGGACGCATGTCATCAATTTGCACTGGCTACCAGTAGCTGCTCGCATTAAATTCAAGGCATTAATGTTTGCCTACAAAACCACCACTGGCTCTGCACCCATTTACCTAAATTCATTACTTCAGAGTTATGTGCCCATATTATTGCGTATTATTGTACCATCTCAAAGAGGCACAAAATCTGGCTTTTTCATTAACTGTTCCCTCCTTGTGGAATGACCTGCCCAAATCAATCCGAGCAGCTGAGTCCTTAACCATCTTCAAGAAACGACTAAAAACACATCTGTTCCACCTTTATTTGACCCTCTTTAACACTTTCTATTCTATTTTAATTCTACTTTATCTATATATACTTTCTATTTTTTCTATTCTATCTACTTGTTTTTCTTTGTGTGTGTGTGTGTATATATA
>NW_015507062.1:175160-202579 GCF_001515645.1 Sinocyclocheilus grahami
GTATACCTTAACTATGAGAGACAAAATGAGAAAAGAAAATCCAGAAAATCACATTAGGATTTTTAAAGAATTAATTGGTAAATTCCTCGGTAAAATAAGTATTTGGTCACCTACAAACAAGCAAGATTTCTGGCTCTCACAGACCTGTAACTTCTTCTTTAAGAGGCTCCTCTGTCCTCCACTCGTTACCTGTATTAATGGCATCTGTTTGAACTCATTATCAGTATAAAAGACACCTGTCCACAACCTCAAACAGTCACACTCCAAACTCCACCATGGCCAAGACCAAAGAGCTGTCAAAGGACACCAGAAACAAAATTGTAGACCTGCACCAGGCTGGGAAGACTAGGTAAGCAGCTTGGTGTGAAGAAATCAACGGTGGGAGCAATTATTAGAAAATGGAAGACACACAAGACCACTGATAATCTCCCTCGATCTGGGGCTCCACGCAAGATCTCACCCCGTGGGGTCAAAATGATCACAAGAACTGAGAGCAAAAATCCCAGAACCACACGGGGGGACCTAGTGAATGACCTGCAGAGAGCTGGGACCAAAGAAACAAAGGCTACCATCAGTAACACACTGCGCCGCCAGGGACTCAAATCCTGCAGTGCCAGACGTGGCCCCCTGCTTAAGCCAGTACATGTCCAGGCCCATCTGAAGTTTGCTAGAGAGCATTTGGATAATCCAGAAGAGGATTGGGAGAATGTCATATGGTCAGATGAAACCAAAATAGAACTTTTTGGTAAAAACTCAACTTGTCATGTTTGGAGGAGAAAGAATGCTGAGTTGCATCCAAAGAACACCATACCTACTGTGAAGCATGGGGGTGGAAACATCATGCTTTGGGGCTGTTTTTCTGCAAAGGGACCAGAACGACTGATCCGTGTAAACGAAAGAATGAATGGGGCCATGTATCATGAGATTTTGAGTGAAAACCTCCTTCCATCAGCAAGGGCATTGAAGATGAAACGTGGCTGGGTCTTTCAGCATGACAATGATCCCAAACACACCGCCCGGGCAACGAAGGAGTGGCTTCGTAAGAAGCATTTCAAGGCCCTGGAGTGGCCTAGCCAGTCTCCAGATCTCAACCCCATAGAAAATCTTTGGAGGGAGTTGAAAATCCATGTTGCCCAGCGACAGCCCCAAAACATTACTGCTCTAGAGGAGATCTGCATGGAGGAATGGGCCAAAATACCAGCAACAGTGTGTGAAACCTTGTGAAGACTTACAGAAAACGTTTGACCTCTGTCATTGCCAACAAAGGGTATATAACAAAGTATTGATGAAATTTTGTTATTGACCAAATACTTATTTTCCACCATAATTTGCAAATAAATTCTTTAAAATCCTACAATGTGATTTTCTGGATTTTTTTTTTTCTCATTTTGTCTCTCATAGTTGAGGTATACCTATGATGAAAATTACAGGCCTCTCTCATCTTTTTAAGTGGGAGAACTTGCACAATTGGTGGCTGACTAAATACTTTTTTCCCCCAAACGACTTATTAACGACTAATAAATTAAATAAAAAACAGAAATAAAAACATAGGTATATAACTTACAAGCTCGTTGTTTAGAGGCTTCAATGGCACTGGAGAAGGTGTCACACAGAACCAGCATCTGGTTTCCTCATTGCACTTCAGTCCCTTATAGACAGCAGGTGGATTCCAGTTTCCGAGGTCTGGAAATTCCCTAAGAAGCTCCCTATAACAAGCCTTCCATTTTCGCACATTTCTCCTCCGGGACTTTCTTCTTTGATGCCTCCTGCACTGCTTCTGCAACACAGCATTCTATGGTAACATCCTTTTTTCTTCATTTTTCTTTAGCAAAGCTCTTACTAATACATTTCTTTTCTAGCTATACTTTTGCTAATATATGCTATAAATATTTGCTCAATAAATGCTTAAAACAATTACTATACAGTATAACGTGTGGTGTCTTTCTTAATAAACCATTTTCCTAATAATACAATTACAATATAACATGTGGTGTCTTTCTTAAAAAATCACTTTCCTAATAAAACAATTACAATATAACGTGTGGTGTCTTTCTTAATAAACCATTTTCCTAATAATACAATTACAATATAACATGTGGTGTCTTTCTTAAAAAATCACTTTCCTAATAAAACAATTACAATATAACGTGTGGTGTCTTTCTTACGGAAGCCCTGAACTGCATGGTGGGAAAAAAAAGAAAGAAAACTTATGGTGGTGTAAAAAATAAAAAATAAAACGTATCTCGTTATTTCGACATAAGTCGATATTTCAACATTATAACTCGTTATTTCGAGATATTAAGTCGTTATTTCGCGGTTATGAACACGGTCAAACCAGCTATTTTTAAAGCATTTGCTGCATGGATTAAAAAAATAGGCTAATGAATATTTCACATAGACCAAATTGCATTGCAGCAAATTATTTAAATATTAAGGTATTCAGAATCAGAACAGAGCAACATAAAAATCAGAAAATATAAGCAGCTACACAATTATAGGACAAAGTTTTACATATATGCCATTATAATTTGTGTTTTATTTTTTAATTGTACAGAATTATAAAATAAAACCCATGCAAATTATAATCAAGCCTTTTTTTGGCTTTTTATTAATTTTATATTTTAGACATCCATCAATTATGGTGGAAAAAAATGACTCCTCATTGGACTTGCCTTTAGAAAAAATGCATCAGGGATTACATAATGAAATAGTTTCTATTTTCAATTTGAATTATTTCGTTTTAAAGTAGTCATTTAAAGCTTTCTATTTATTTTTATCATGCATGTGAGACAATTCGCTGAGTTTAAATTCATCATTGTGAAGCACTCCTGCTCAAAATTGAGATGGCAGAAAGCCTTGGTTTTCTTTATTTTATAAAAGCACAACGTTTTGTTGATATTGTGAGTGCACACAAATAAAAGTAGACCCTATATTCGATTCAATTCACAATTAAATTCGATTAGATTCGATTATAATGATTCGATTCTGCATTCTTTAAGTGCATTCACAGGATTATTTAAATGCTTCCCTTAAATTTTTTAAATGCTTAGTCAGGGGGCAAATTACACAGCAGCCTTTAAGGTTACAGAACCATAGGTTAGAGGGGGAAAAACACTTTTGACCATTGTTAGATGCTAGTTTAATGATGCTATGGCATGACATGGCATATGTGGAAATATTAGCATAATGCCGCCAAAATGTGCACGCAAAGAAAGAAGGCGTGGTTTCAGTAACCGCAGTTAGTGTTGAAGCAGCATGTCAGGGAGAAGCTGTGTGTTTCTAGGCAAAAGCAAAAGCACTTTATTTGGCCTTCCGGAAGTAGATGCATTTAGGAATCTTTAAGATTACTTACAACATTACTTACAACTTAATATACAAAGGCACATCAGCTGGCAAACCATTAGGCAGCACAATTAGGTGTCTATTCAAAGGAAATTAATATGGTGGGGAGTTTGGTCAAACTATGGCAGCGAGATGGCGAATAGTTGTCCTAAATCAAAGACGACTGCGTCCGCGGAGCCAGTTAGTGTATGTGCACTATTTCATAATAGTGTCATAATAGCTGCCATGTCAAAAGATACAATTCTACAAAAATGTCGCCTGCCACGGGAGCAAATTGAGCAGATTTTACATCTTGTTATGAAATGTTTGAAATAACGAGATACGTTTTATTTTTTATTTTTTACACCACCATAAGTTTTCTTTCTTTTTTTCCCACCATGCGGTTCAGGGCTTCCGTACTTTCTTAATAAGTGATGTTTTATTAACAAATTTTGGGAGGCGCACGCGCAGATAATTAACATGGCCAGTTCATCATCAGTAATTACGCCATCTATCCAATCAGAACAAGAGAGAACCTCTATAAATAATCAAAGCAGCCTTACCTCCATTATCTCCAGTCTTTCAAAATTCGGTTCGCTCCCTTTGCCATCTTATCACAGACCCAATATCCCGTCCAACGAAGAGACCTATACTGGGGATTTTTTCAGATCCGCCGCAATTTGCCGGCCCCATGATCACTCTTTTCCCGCCAGACACGGCTGCCAAGCACCAGGCTCATCGCGGCCGCTGCTCTTCTTGACCAACCTCACGATAGACCATGCAAAGTCCCGAGCTCGCCTCGCTCGACACCACCATCGCCCCGCACAATCTCTCCTCTCCTCGAGCACTGGGTCGCAGCAGCAGCAGGCCTTCAACGAGCCTGGGCCGCTCCCCAGATCTCACTCGCAAAGCCTCACTCGCCTCCTGCTGCGGCTCAGCCTTTCACCGCGGCTCTTCCGGCCGCAGCACCATACGCAGCCGGGCCTCCAGCTCTCGTAGCAGACGAGTTTGAGGCTGCCTCCGCTAGCGGCGCAGGCCGCGTTGCAAATTAATTAAATTTCAGGTGAAGTCGCTAAAAGCCGGTTTTCGTGGCTAAAGTTTGTTAAACGACGTTATGACATAAACGGATGTTGATGCCATTTTATTTAAAGCAATACAAAAAAAGTTTATCATCCACACTGAATGCGTTACATTAGCCTTGTCCATGTATAAAACCTCACTGAGATGATACAGATGGATCAGACATAAGTTTCACGCAGTTCTTCTGACAGGATCAATTCATTTACAGAAATATTTCACCAGCCCACGGCGCGCTCACTCAGAATTGATCTAAAACGCAACTGCCCTGGTGTTTTGCCGCAGGACAGCAATCGTGAGAATTTTCTATCATCTTTTTAGGACTGTAATATGAAGAGCGTGCAAAGTAAATATCTTTAGCAACAGTGTGAAAGTGAATAGCACATAACTGCAAAATTAACGTTACTGGTATAAACATGTCTATTGGTACAATGCGTTACACGACTAAACATGCTTCATCGTTTTCAAAAGCTACCCTTTCTACAATGTGAAAACTGCATTTTCTAATTTATCCGCTCTGGAAAGTGTTTTTAAAGCTCTGTTTTCCTGGACTCCTTGTGGATGGAAGGCCAAAACAAGAGGAAAAGATGCGTTTTCAACGGAAAGTTATTAATGTTGCCAAATCTAGCAACAAATTGCTAAGTTGGCAACACCGCAGGCTACCCAGGCATTTCCGCTTGTCCCCCTAAATGTCACTAACCCTACCACTTACTCGCGGCCTACAGCTACAACAGCTGAAGCAAGCGTGAAGCTGCTTCCACTTGCAACACAGGCCCTCACATCTCAGTATTTCCGTCCTGTTACTTCTAACCCCCTTTTTTCCTTTCAGCGGCCCCCAGCTCCTGTAGGAGACGCTAGCGTTAGGCTGCCTCCACTAGCAGTGCAGGATACACAGGCTCTTTAGGATGTCACAACCCCACCCCCTTCCCATGGCCTACAGCTACAGCAGCTGAAGCAAACGTGAGGCTACCTCCATTTGTAACACAGGCCCACATCTCTTCCGCTCCCTCATGCTACTAATAACCATTTTTCTGCTCATTTTCCCGCTCCCGCAGGAGCTTGTCCTTATTTCCCCACTGCCGCAGCAGTTCCCGCTCCCGCTGGAGCCATTATCTGTATTTTACACTGCCGCAGCAGCGCTTGCTTCCGCAGAAGCCATTTTCTCTTTCCAGATGCCGTAGCAGTTCCCACTCCCACAGGGGTTTTCTTTTCAGATGCCGCAGCAGCGCTCGCTTCCGCAGAAGCCATGTTTCTTTTCAGATGCCGTAGCAGTTCCCACTCCCACAGGAGTTTTTCTTTTTCAGATGCCGCAGCAGCGCCCGCTTCCGCAGAAGCCTCTAGTTCTCTCTTCTAAGCCTCAGCAGTGCCGCTACTACAAGCGATGTCCAGCACCCCACCAATTTTAAGTTTTGCAAATTTTGGGGGGTTATCAATGCTCCTCTCTGGCTGCTGTCCCATACTAATTGCATTGCGCTTTGGTTCCGGGCTTAGACCCAAGCTCGGACCCCTCTCCCCGGACAGGGAGAGTATCCCGGGCTCGAGAGTAATTACCGAGCTTGGAGCCCTCTCCCCAGACAGCACGCCAAATACGCATAACCTTTACTCTGTTCATTATATGTAAGTGTGAACTCGTGAAGTGATGTTTTATTAACAAATTTCGGGAGGAGCTCGCGCAGATAATTAACACGGCCAGTTCATCATCAGTAATTACGCCATCTATCCACTCAGCACAAGAGAGAACCTCTATAAATAATCAAAGCAGCCTTACCTCCATTATCTCTAGTCTTTCAGCATCCCTCCACCACCCCGACTCTTCACCTTCAGCCCGTTCCTATCCCAGCACGGGGAGGAACACTCGGGGGGGGGAACGCTTTGGGTCCGGGCTTAGACCCGAGCTCGGAGCCCTCTCCCCTCACAGCACGCCAAATACACATAACCTTTACTCTGTTCATTATATGTAAGTGTGAACTCGTGAAACCCCTTTCCTAATGAAACAATTACAATATAAAGAAAAAGGCAAACTTGCAAAAGGACAATTGCATATTTTCCTCAGCAATATGCAGTAAAGCTTTTTTCCCAGCGAGAATTAGTTCATGCATGCAGTATAACAAATAAATCTTGCAATTACTGGCAGTTTCATGCATTTGAAACGAGTTCTTATATGCAATGCACATAGACAGTTTTATTGTGTTAGAGAATTTATGCATGAACAGATCATGTTCTATGCATCTATGCACGGTAAGTGTTAGTGAATCTTAGCAATAACATGCATGCATATGATGTAAAACTTCATTTCCAGCGTGAGTTAGTTCATGCAATATCATGCATATGCATTAAAGTTTTTTTTCCCAGCGAGAATTAGTTCATGCATGCAGTATAACAAATAAAGCTTGCAATTACTGACAGTGTTTCATGCATTTGATACGAGTTCTTATATGCAATGCACATGACACCTTTATTGTGTTTAAACAGATTTAAGGCATCAGAAGATTGTTAGATCTTCTTATGCACAGCAAGTATAAGTTAGTGTATCCGAGCAATACCATGCATGCATATGCTGTAAAGCTTCTTTTCTGACGATAGTCAGTTCATGCATGCCGTGTAAGGAAGGAAAGCTTGTGCTAACTGAAAAATGTTCATGCATTGTGAAAAGACTTCTTATTTGCAATGCATATGAACAGTTTTGTGCAATATCATGCATGCATATGCTGTAAAGCTTTTTTCCCAGCGAGAGTTAGTTGAAGCATGCAGTATAATGAATAAAGCTTTCACTCACTGAAAGTGTTCCGTGTATTTGAAACGAGTTCTTACATGCAATGCACATAGACAGATCTAATGTGTTAGATATTTTATGAATGAACAGATCATGTTAGAGCTTCTATAGGTACAACAAGTAAGTTAGTGAGTATAAGCAATAACATGCATGCATATGCTGTAAAACGTCTTTCCCAGCAAGAGATAGTTCATGCATGCAGTATATGATGCATTAGCTGACAGCTTACACAACTGAAAATGTTTCATGTGTAAGGGTGGTTTCCCTACAGTGGTTCAGGCTGTAAGATTGCCGAATGACTAAAGAAACATTATCAGCATGATGGTATGAAACTGTACATTTCTAGTCTATTACCACCCACTGCCACTTATACCAACGACGGAAATAAGCGCAGTTAGAATAGCTACATATGATATGCTGTAAAACGTCTTTCCCAGCAAGAGATAGTTCATGCATGCAGTATATGATGCATTAGCTGACAGCTTACACAACTGAAAATGTTTCATGTGTAAGGGTGGTTTCCCTACAGTGGTTCAGGCTGTAAGATTGCCGAATGACTAAAGAAACATTATCAGCATGATGGTATGAAACTGTACATTTCTAGTCTATTACCACCCACTGCCACTTATACCAACGACGGAAATAAGTGCAGTTAGATTAGCTAAATATGTGGGAGAGCGTTGCTATTGAGTGACTATATTGTATTGCAATAGGTAGCACTTCAAAGTTAATGTTGAATCAAGACTAGTTAGCACATAATTAATAATTAAAATGGTTTAATAACAATGTTTTGTTATGGTTACACTTGAATTGGTTACAAAATAGATGAAGAGAGTGGGAGATAGAGAGAGGGAGAAAAAAAAGGAGAGAAGGAAGAGCCCCGAGAAGAGAGTGCCAGCAAAGAAATGCGGCAGCAAGAAAAGAGACCAAGCTACAGTTACAATCTTCTTTTATCCCTTCCTTGACCATGTGACTAAAAACCAAATGTGAGACATTCAAACTGACCAACCAGCAGATTACAGCTTTACCCACTGTGCAAAAGGTGTGACAATTAGCAGACTCCCGATGCATACACATGTTGGCCTTTAGGCCTTGATCGATATCAGCACCCCTGTGCCTTCAGGAATTCCAAATGGCTCTTTTGTTGCTCAAGATATGTTTGGAACAGGAAAGCAGAAGTCTTTGATCATTTTCAACCTTACAAATCCCTCCTTGGCATGGTTGGCCACACCTGAAAGCGGCAAAAGGTGATACAGTCCATGAAAACATGCTTTCTGTTGTGTGCAGATGTCATCTTTAGACTTCTGGTCCAGACTTGTTGCAGTTGCAGCTGGTCAGTTTTTGTTCTCCTTTCAGCCCTCCACAAGAACAGGCCAGTGCCTGTAGAACCCCAATGTTCCTCTTTCTGATGCAGAACACAGGATGTGAACTCATGCAGCAGGGATCCTGTGATTTCAAAGAGCATATGGCACAACAAACAGAAAAAGTATACATGGCATTTGCCGTTGGTCAGAGGTTTGATGTGGTCAGATTGAATTTGTTTCTGGCAAAAAGCCCTTAAATCTATTTACTTAAAAAGATGGTCAAGGTGAGCACAAAAAAATGATCTGAAAAGCTCTTACACTGTTTTTGGAAACATTCAAATAAATTGCATTACAACAAAATCAATAATTGTTGGTTTTAACACCCCCCTTCATCAGTAAGTGTATAAGCAAAATATTCAGAGATCCAAATACAGAAATTCAAATGTCCAAAAACAATCATTGTTTCAACTAAAATGGACAACATACAAAGAAAACAGAAATCAAATTAGTTACATGATATATCAATGAAAATGTTTGTACTTAGGCAAAAGTGAGAAATACTAGCAGACGGAATTTCATGGACCGGATACGTAACAGAGGGAGATAGAGAGAGGGAGAAAAAAGAAGGAAAGAGGGCAGAGCCCTGAGAAGAGAGCACCAGCAAAGAAATGCGGCAACAAGAAAAGAGACCGAGCTACAGTTACAGTCTTCTTTTATCCTTTCCTTGACCATGTGCCTAAAAACCAAATGTGAGACATTCAAACTGACCAATCAGCAGATTACAGCTTTACCCACTGTGCAAAAAGTGTGACAATTAGCAGACCCCCGATGCATACACACGTTGGCCTTTAGGCCATGATCGATCTCAGCACCCATGTGCCTTAAGGACTTCCAAATGGCCCTTTTGTTGCTCAAGATATGTTTGGAAAAGGAAAGCAGAAGTCTTTGATCATTTTCAACATTACACATGTATTTGAAACGACTTCTTATTTGAGTTAATTTATGCATGCAGCATAGGACGTACTAACTGAACATGTTTCATGCATTTAAAACTTCTTATTTGCAATACATAAGAACAATTTCTGGACAATATCATGCATGCATATGCTGTAAAGGTTTTTTTCCCAGTGAGAGTTGGTTGAGTAATGCACTTTACCGACTAAAGCTTGCACTTACTGAAATGTTTTCATATATATCAAACAAGTTCATATATGCAAAGCACATAGACTATGTTAGAGACTTTATGCATAACAAGATTATGTTTGCGCTTCTATGCACAACAAGTGTAAGTTAGTGTACAAAAGCAATAACATGCATGCAAATGCTGTAAAACATCTTTCACAGCGATAGATAATTCATGCATGCAGTATAAGGAAGGAAAGCTTGTCCTAACTGAAAACTTTTCATGCATTGTGAAAAGACTTCTTATTTGCAATGCATATGAACAGTTTTGTGCAATATCATGCATGCATATGCTGTAAAGTTTTTCCCAGTGAGAGTTAGTTGAAGCATGCAGTATAATGAATAAAGCTTTCACTCACTGAAAGTGTTCCGTGTATTTGAAACGAGTTCTTACATGCAATGCACATAGACAGATCTAATGTGTTAGATATTTTATGAATGAACAGATCATGTTAGAGCTTCTATAGGTACAACAAGTAAGTTAGTGAGTATAAGCAATAACATGCATGCATATGCTGTAAAACGTCTTTCCCAGCAAGAGATAGTTCATGCATGCAGTATATGATGCATTAGCTGACAGCTTACACAACTGAAAATGTTTCATGTGTAAGGGTGGTTTCCCTACAGTGGTTCAGGCTGTAAGATTGCCGAATGACTAAAGAAACATTATCAGCATGATGGTATGAAACTGTACATTTCTAGTCTATTACCACCCACTGCCACTTATACCAACGACGGAAATAAGTGCAGTTAGATTAGCTAAATATGTGGGAGAGCGTTGCTATTGAGTGACTATATTGTATTGCAATAGGTAGCACTTCAAAGTTAATGTTGAATCAAGACTAGTTAGCACATAATTAATAATTAAAATGGTTTAATAACAATGTTTTGTTATGGTTACACTTGAATTGGTTACAAAATAGATGAAGAGAGTGGGAGATAGAGAGAGGGAGAAAAAAAAGGAGAGAAGGAAGAGCCCCGAGAAGAGAGTGCCAGCAAAGAAATGCGGCAGCAAGAAAAGAGACCAAGCTACAGTTACAATCTTCTTTTATCCCTTCCTTGACCATGTGACTAAAAACCAAATGTGAGACATTCAAACTGACCAACCAGCAGATTACAGCTTTACCCACTGTGCAAAAGGTGTGACAATTAGCAGACTCCCGATGCATACACATGTTGGCCTTTAGGCCTTGATCGATATCAGCACCCCTGTGCCTTCAGGAATTCCAAATGGCTCTTTTGTTGCTCAAGATATGTTTGGAACAGGAAAGCAGAAGTCTTTGATCATTTTCAACCTTACAAATCCCTCCTTGGCATGGTTGGCCACACCTGAAAGCGGCAAAAGGTGATACAGTCCATGAAAACATGCTTTCTGTTGTGTGCAGATGTCATCTTTAGACTTCTGGTCCAGACTTGTTGCAGTTGCAGCTGGTCAGTTTTTGTTCTCCTTTCAGCCCTCCACAAGAACAGGCCAGTGCCTGTAGAACCCCAATGTTCCTCTTTCTGATGCAGAACACAGGATGTGAACTCATGCAGCAGGGATCCTGTGATTTCAAAGAGCATATGGCACAACAAACAGAAAAAGTATACATGGCATTTGCCGTTGGTCAGAGGTTTGATGTGGTCAGATTGAATTTGTTTCTGGCAAAAAGCCCTTAAATCTATTTACTTAAAAAGATGGTCAAGGTGAGCACAAAAAAATGATCTGAAAAGCTCTTACACTGTTTTTGGAAACATTCAAATAAATTGCATTACAACAAAATCAATAATTGTTGGTTTTAACACCCCCCTTCATCAGTAAGAGTATAAGCAAAATATTCAGTGTAACCAAATACAGAAATTCAAATGTCCAAAGAAAATCATTGTTTCAACTGAAATGGACATTTCAACTAAAATGGACAACATACAAAGAAAACAGAAATCAAATTAGTTACATGATATATCAATGAAAATGTTTGTACATAGGCAAAAGTGAGAAATACTCATTTACATTTGAAACTTGGTGAGACGATAGCTAAGTGGTTAGGTAAACCCAAAGAAAACAAAACAAACAATAATGGGACGAAATCCACAATTATAATACAGTCTAGATGTATAGACTTAACATTAAATGAGGCAGTATCAGACAGATGTAGATTTCACTCCGTGTGTGACGATCAAATGGTAGTATATGTGTCTGCATTTAGCTGTGGCTACGTTTCAGTGTAATCATGCTCCAAACGATGACAAGGATGTTTTACAATTGTGATGCAAATTTGGTCCTGTTGTAACAGGGAGCCAGCATGAGTATGTGAGTATGAGGTGTGATCTGGCTCAAAATGCTTCCATACCAATGTTATTTTGTTAAGGAGCATGATAAAGTGCAAAGTTCAGAGCTGAATCCTGTTGTGAGGAAAGCATTTTCATTGTTAAGACAATTGTGAATCACACTGTGGCCACATGGCAATTCTATGCTCCTGTACATGGCTTAACTGCAGCTATATGGAAAATAGCAGAGTGTACCACTCAGGAGACAAACAAATTCAACATAGACACACATGCAACTTGAAATTGCTATGCAATTCCAGTAGTACATTTATTCCAATTTTACACAAGACAGTCTAGAATGCTCAGCATCTACAACCTTAAACCTAAGTGTTTCACACACTTACAGTAACGCAGTCATGTGTTTTAAAAGAATAAACTCAACTAGTCTTTGTGCACATATAGATACACAAACAATTATAATGTGCTCTATGCGCACAATGTGTTTCGCACAATTGCAAATTTGAAAATGCAAACAGGATCATCGAAATTTGGATGTTTACATATTAAACTCATTGCTATTAAGCTGCTAACCCACTAGCAAGTGAAGTCAATAGCTGGATGCCTTGCATGAACAATGCAGTCAACGCACTAAGAGTTTTACCTGCAAATGAGCATTGATATCTGCCTTTAGAAAGTGGTTTCCTATCTTTCTGAAAATAAGGTGGAGGTCTACCCCTACCTAGTGACCAGCATGTTTCCTCTGTATGGCCTATTTTGTGACAATAACCACAAAACCTGCTATCTTTGCCACAGGGTTGTTTGCTGTGTTCTCCTGAATCATTAAATTTAGGAGATATTTCTAATTAAAAACTGATCACAGATATCGATTGTATATTAATTTAGATATTTGAGTATTCTGGAAATCCCATACTTTCAATTATTCGTTCATTAGGGACCAGGTATCGCAGAGGAATTGCACTCGGCTGATAGTGAACCCGCGAACACAAACTCGTCAGTTCTGAACTTACTCAGAGGATGCAGATTGGTTACAATACCTTTAAGTGAGCTACAACCTGCATGCTCATATACAACCTGCATTTTCCCTATAACCACGAGAGCTACACCGTGTAAGCCAGTGACAGTCAGAAATCAGAAGTCCCTAATGGTGTTCCCCATGGTTCATCCACTGGTGCTTCCGTATGATCTGTCCTGAATGCAGATTTGTGGAAATACCACTACACATTAATCTACTTTTTAAAAAATTCAGAAGAGATCAGAATAAATCAAATATAACAATTTATTATTAGTCAGGTAAAAATCTATCATGCCATTTACATAATGAAATAATTAGAAGCCAACTTAGAAAGGATAGTGCAATTGTGAAACATATTGTATCTGCGTGGCAACCCTGTAGAAACCCGGTACATGGTTTACTGTAGCTATATGGAAAATAGCTATATTGTCTCCTATTGTCTACAAGGGTTCCACGCAGGAGACAAACACATTTAACATAGTCACACATGTAACAGTTATCCTAATTTAACACAAGACACACGGTCTAAAATGCATAGCATCAACAACCTTTTACCTAAGTATTTCAAAGAATACTTACACCAAGTAATAGTGTGTTTAAAGAATAAACTTAACTAGCCTATGTGCACATGTAGTAACACAAACAACTATACAGTGTGCGCTATGGGAACAATGTGTGGGAACAATGTGTTTAACACAATTACATTTTTGAATTATACCTGACTGCAGAGAGACACATCTGGTGCAGAGCTCCAGTGCAGAGCTCCAGAGACTCTCACACACTGCATGGGGGGTTTTCTGACTACAGAATACCAAAGACTGATTTTCAACTATCCCTTAAATACTACCAGAAAATAAACAAAGAAATCTTTAAATAGTTGTAAAAACATAAAATACCTTTTGTTTTTTTAGGTTACCGTGCTCCAGGGTCACACCTGGCTGTAGATAGATAAACATTCCCACAGGCCCTAAAGGGGGACACACACCCTCCTCAGCAGAACACAATTCTACAATAGTTTTAAATCTTTCTCATAATATAAATGACTACTGTGAAATTGAAACCAATTTACCAATCGCACAAAGACCTTTAGAACGATATCAAACATGAAAGGGAAGCAACATATTCACAAGATATAATACATGTGGCATATGGATATTCTTGCTTTTGGGGGAGAAGAGGGTAGAGTCAGAGGCAGGGAGGGGAGAGGGAGTAAAGGGGTCGTAAATGAGCAAGGGGAGAGGTGTTGTTTGTTTTCTTTAAAGATCCCTTCTCCAGATCAGTTTTATTGTATGGCGTCTGTTTTGTGTGAGTTCCTGGGTTTTGTCTTCACAAAGAATTAATTTCATAAGGAAATAATTTCACTCCTTTCACTAGTCTTGAGTCAACATTAACTTTGAAGTGCTACCTATTGCAATACAATATAGTCACTCAATAGCAATGCACTCCCACATATTTAGCTATTCTAACTGCGCTTATTTCCGTCGTTGGTATAAGTGGTAGTGGGTGGTAATAGACTAGAAATGTACAGTTTCAAACCATCGTGCTGATAATGTTTCTTTAGTCATTCGGCAATCCTACAGCCTGAACCACTGTAGGGAAACCAACCATACAGAGGTGCCGAAACCCGGTATCTCTTGCAGTGAGTTTTCTGAGATTTACTTTGGTCGATCATCAGAATGAGGATTTTTTTCACAGTTGATCTTGTCAAGTCAAGTCAAGTCACCTTTATTTATATAGCGCTTTTAACAATACAGATTGTGTCAAAGCAACTGAACAGCCTTAATTAGGGAAATAGTGTGTCAATAATGCAAACTGACAATAGTAAACACTAATTTTTCAGTTAAAGGCAGTTCATCATTGAATTCAGTGATGTCGTCATCCAGCTCAGTTCAGTTTAAATAGTCTCTGTGCAATCAAGTCAACGATATCGCTGGAAATGAAGTGTCCCCAACTAAGCAAGCCAGAGGCGACAGCGGCAAGGAACCAAAACTCCATCAGTGACAGAATGGAGAAAAAATCTTGGGAGAAACCAGGCTCAGTCTGGGGGCCAGTTATCCTCTGGCCAGACAAAACCAGCAGTTAAATTTCAGGCTGCACCAAAGTCACTTTGTGCAGAGGACTCATCTGGTTCCTGTGGTCTTGTCCCGGTGGTCGTCTGAGACAAGGTCTTTACAGGGGATCTGTATCTGGGGCTCATCTAGTTGTTCTGGTCTCTTCAGGGCTGTAGAGGTCCTTTCTAGGTTCTGATCCACCTAGCGGACGTGAAGGACTATAATGTAAAAAGAGCTTGTTCAAATACTGAGGTGCTAAACCATTCAGGGCTTTATGAGTATTAAGCAAGATTTTAAAATCTATACGATAGGTAGCCAGTGCAGTGTTGACAGAACCGGGATAATATGGTCATACTTCCTGGTTCTAGTAAGAATTCTAGCTGCTGCATTTTGGACCAGCTGGAGTTTGTTTATTAAGCATGCAGAACAACCACCCAATAAAGCATTACAATAATCTAACCTTGAGGTCATAAACGCATGGATTAATATTTCTGCATTTGACATTGAGCGAATATCGTAATTTAGATATATTTTTGAGATGGAAAAATGCAGTTTTACAAATGCGGTCTAAATCCTGACTGGAAATCCTCACAGATACCATTTTTCTCTAAGGAGGAATATAATTGTGAGGATACTACCTTTTCTAGTATCTTGGACAGAAAAGCGAAATTCGAGATCGGTCTGTAATTAACTAGTTCCTTGGGGTCAAGTTGTGGTTTTTTGATGAGAGGCTTAATAACAGCCAGTTTGAAGGTTTTGGGGACATATCCTAATGACAATGATGAATTAATAATAGTCAGAAGAGGATCTATGACTTCTGGAAGCACCTCTTTTAGGAGCTTAGATGGAATAGTGTCTAACATACATGTTGTTGGTTTAGATGATTTAACAAGTTTATACAATTCTTCCTCACCTATAGTAGAGAATGAGTGGAATTGTTCCTCAGGCGATCTATAGAAGCTATCTGATGCGATACTATAGCTGATGGCTGCATGGTTACAATTTTATCTCTAATAGTATCGATCTTAGAAGTAAAGTCATTACTGCTGTGCTGTTGGGAAATGTCATCACTTGTTGATGCATTATTTTTTGTAAATATTGTACATTATAGTGACTGTATTGAATAAATACATGAGGTTATGTTTGTTTTCTTCTAAAAGAGAAGAAAAGTAATCAGATCTAGCAGTTTTTAATGCTTTTCTGTAGGATAGGTTACCTTCCCGCCAAGCAATACGAAATACCTCTAGTTTTGTTTTCCTCCAGCTGCACTCCATTTTCCAGGCTGCTCTCTTTAAGGTGCGAGTGTGCTTATTATAACAGGGTGTCAGACTGTTTTCCTTAATCTTCCTTAAGCGTAAAGGAGCAACTGTATTTAAAATGCTAGAAAAGAGAGAGTCCATAGTTTCTGTTACATCATCAAGTTGTTCTGAGGTTTTGGATATGCTAAGGAATTGGGATAAATCAGGAAGATTACTTACAAAGCAGTCTTTTGTGGTAGAAGTGATGGTTCTACCATACTTGTAACAAGGATTAGAATTTACAGTTTTAGCTATATGAAGTGTGCACAAGACTAAATAATGATCTGAGATATCATCGCTTGGCTGCATAATTTCAACACCATCAACATCAATTCCATGTGACAGTATTAAATCTAGAGTATGATTTCGACAATGAGTAGGTCCTGACCCCAAGAGAGTTCAGAATGTCTATGAATGCTGATCCCAATGCATCTTTTTCATTATCAACATGGATATTAAAATCACCAACAATTAAAACTTTATCTGCAGCCAGCACTAACTCGGATATAAAATCAGCACATTCTTTAATAAAGTCTGTATGGTGGCCTGGTGGCCTGTATACAGTAGCCAGTACAAACATCACAGGGGATTTATCATTAACACTTGTTTCTCTGGACAATGTTATATGAAGCACCATTACTTCAAATGAGCCCAACCTCTGAGAAATACTGAAAACATTGTTATAAATTGAAGCAACACCTCCCCCTTTACATTTTGGACGTGGCTCATGTTTATCTTTAACAGTTTATGTTTAACAGTAATCTTGGGGGGTAGACTCATTTAAAATAATGTAATCATCAGGTTTTAGCCAGGTTTCTGTCAAACAGAGCACATCTAGATTATGATCAGTGATCATATCCTGGGCCCCAGTTAGTCATGTATAAACTCTAAGACTATGTGCCATATTTCTAAAGAGAAGAGCGACACCACCCCAGGAGGGATGAAGACCATCTCTTTTCAACAGGTCAGGTCTGCCCCAAAAACTCATCCAATTATCTATGAAACCTATATTATTCTGCGGGCACCACTTAGACATCCAGCCATTGAGTGACGAGAGTCCGCTATGTATCTCATCGCCACGGTAAGCAGGGAGGGGAGCAGAGCATATTACAGTGTCTGACATCGTTCTTGCAAGTTCACACACCTCTTTAATGTTATTTTTAGTGATCTCCGACTGGCGAAGTCGAACATTATTAGCTCCGGCGTGAATAACAATCTTACTGTATTTACGTTTAGCATTAGCCAGCACTTTTAAATTTGCCAAGATGTCAGGCGCTCTGGCTCCCAGTAAACATTGGACTATAGTGGCTGATGTTTCTATTTTCACATTCCGTACAATAGAATCGCCAATAATTAGAGCACTTTGATCATGTTTCTCAGTGGGTGCGTCACTGAGTGGGGAGAACCGGTTTAATATTTTTATCGGAACGGAAGAGTGGTGTTTTGACCCGCGACTATGCCGCCTCACAGTCACCCAGTTGCCCTGCTGCGGAGGCTCTGTTACCGGAACCGAACAATGTACAGGACTCCCTGAGCTAGTCGCATCCAAAGCCATATCTAGAGCCCTCACATTCTTACTGTCCTCAATTAAAGTTTGGATGCGTGTCTCTAATTCTGAAATCTTCTCTGTCAGCCTAACTACTTCCCTGCATTTATGACATGTGAATCCCTCGTCACCGACAGAGAGAGATAAACTATACATGTGGCAAGCGATGCAAACAACAATAGCAGGAGAAGAAGCCATTACTCACCGTGATTGATGAATGATTCCTACTTACCACAGTTGTTTGATGAATTGATTCAATTGTCCCATTACTGTACACTTCGAGAACATTCAGACTCCTCTCATCAGAGATGGAGGCATGAAGCATTGTTTGCTTTATGGAGCAAAAAGTTTAAACCTAATGTAAGGGTGGTTTCACTACAGTGGTTTAGGCTGTAGGATTGCCGAATGACTAAAGAAACATTATCAGCACGATGGTATGACACTGAACATTTCTAGTCTATTACCACCCACTGCCACTTATACCAACGACGGAAATAAACGCAGTTAGAATAGCTAAATATGTGGGAGAGAGTTGCTATTGAGTGACTATATTGTATTGCAATAGGTGGCACTTCAAAGTTAATGTTGAATCAATACTAGTTAGCACATAATTAATAATTGAAATGAGAGTCAATGAAAATGAAAAGGGTGACCTCTGATGGCTAGCAGACAGAAGTTCCAGACGCTCCAAAACACTTTACGATTCTGGAGGGCGGTGGCGTGGAGGCGGAACAGGGGGAGGGAAGGTCCACCTGGAAGTGGAGAGACCGGGAACTGAGGCAGAACCAGTAGTCTATTACCACCCACTGCCACTTATACCAACGACGGAAATAAACGCAGTTAGAATAGCTAAATATGTGGGAGAGAGTTGCTATTGAGTGACTATATTGTATTGCAATAGGTGGCACTTCAAAGTTAATGTTGAATCAATACTAGTTAGCACATAATTAATAATTGAAATGGTTTAATAACAATGTTTTGTTATGGTTACACTTGAATTGGTTACAAAATAGATTAAGCATGGTAAAGCATAAATAATTGTACCCAACATGTATGTAAAATATTACCTGAGAGAGAAAGAGAGAGTGGGTGTTACGGGGCTGACAAGACTAGAGACGTGCAGATCCATGTGCAAGCTATTTATTAGCAGAAGACAGAGACGTGGTGCGTCGGAGCTCTGTCCGAAGAAGCCTCTAGACCGGACCATCAGTAAGATGGTCACTATGAAGTCATAGAACCAACCAAACCTAATAGGTCCAGTATAGGAGACTATAATGCAGGAAATTTCCCACCTAACCTCGGTCAGGTGGAGAGATGGTGGTTACAGGGGAATTAGGAAGGTGAAGATAAGGGCAGATGTAAGACCTGTGAGACGTGTGGATCCATGTGCAAGCTTTATTCACAGGCGTGGTCAGAAACAGGCATGGGTCAGACAATGGCAAACAGGAATATGGTGGACAAGACACAAGAATAATCCTAGGGCTAGCGAAGGTCAACGAACGGCGAACAGAATCAAAAAAGGGCGAGACTAAAGGGATATATCCAGGAAACCAGGCAAGGATCAGAAACCGAGAATGACTTGTAACTTGACTTGATTCATAACGATCAACTGTGACTAGACCTGACTCATGACGATCAGTTGTGACTTGACTAGACTCATGACTATCAGCTTTGACTCGACTAGACTCGTGATAACAAACTGTGACTTGATTTGACTCATGACGATCAACTGTGACCTGACTTGTCTCATGAAGATCAGCTGTGACTAGACTTGACTCATGAAGATCAGTTGTGACTTGACTGAACTCAGGAAGATCAGCTGTGACTAGACTTGACTCATGACGATCAGTTGTGACTAGACCCGTGATCATAAACTGTGACTTGCTTTGACTCATGATGATCAACTGTGGCTTGACTTGCCTCAGGAAGATCTGTTGTGTCCGCCATTTTGGGCGCGTGCTCCGCTGTCCCCGCCATTTTGTGAGCGTGCTCTAGTGTGGCCGCCATTACATGAGTGAGTGCGGGGTTCCTTCGCGATACCCAAAGTGAACGGTGAACCAACCGTCAACAAAGCATAGTCCATACACTGACTTAAAGATGAATGTGGACCCTCGTGAATGAGTTTGGATTTTAACGGTTGATTAATGCCCTCATAGAAAAAGTCTATCAAAACACAGTCCGGCAGATCTGAATAATGAGCGATGGCTAAATATTCTTGAATATAGCCCTCCAGCGATCGTGTGCCCTGTCTAAGGGCTAACTATATTCTTCCTGTATCCATACCTGTCCAATGTCCATCCGAGAAGCTGCTGGATCCTTGTGTGGCCAAGTATTCTGTTACAGGGCTGACAAGACTAGAGACGTGTGGATCCATGTGCAAGCTATTTATTAGCAGAAGACAGAGACGTGGTCATAGAACAGGCATGGGTCAGATAATGGCAGACAGGTATATGGCGGGCAAGACACAAGAAGAAACCTAAGGCTAGCGGAGGTCAACGATCGGCAAACAGAATCAAAGGGGCGAGACTCGAGGGATGAGTCCAGGTACAAAGCAAGGTCCAGGCAGGGGCAACCAGTATCAAAATAGGGCAAGACGAGAGGAGGAATCCGAGAGACACAGGCGAAGATCAAGATACGAGAACACAGAAAAGGCAAGACTAAGGTGAGGCTATGACAAACTAAACAGGCTCCATAGTGTAGCTATCGCTAGTGGAGTGATATACGCTAAACAATACTCGGCAGAGGGAAGGGATCAGAGTGAGTGTTAAATAGTGAGTGAGTGATATGAAACAGCTGTGTGCAATCAGTGAAACAGCTGTGTGCAATCAGTGCTGTGTGCAATCAGTGCAATGAATGATGGGATATGTAGTCCGGGGTGATATGCAACAGTGTGTAGTGCGAGAGACAATGAAAATGGAAAGGGTGACCTCTGATGGCTAGCAGACGGAATTTCATGGACCGGATACGTAACAGAGGGAGATAGAGAGAGGGAGAAAAAAGAAGGAAAGAGGGCAGAGCCCTGAGAAGAGAGCACCAGCAAAGAAATGCGGCAACAAGAAAAGAGACCGAGCTACAGTTACAGTCTTCTTTTATCCTTTCCTTGACCATGTGCCTAAAAACCAAATGTGAGACATTCAAACTGACCAATCAGCAGATTACAGCTTTACCCACTGTGCAAAAAGTGTGACAATTAGCAGACCCCCGATGCATACACACGTTGGCCTTTAGGCCATGATCGATCTCAGCACCCATGTGCCTTAAGGACTTCCAAATGGCCCTTTTGTTGCTCAAGATATGTTTGGAAAAGGAAATCAGAAGTCTTTGATCATTTTCAACATTACACATGTATTTGAAACGACTTCTTATTTGAGTTAATTTATGCATGCAGCATAGGACGTACTAACTGAACATGTTTCATGCATTTAAAACTTCTTATTTGCAATACATAAGAACAATTTCTGGACAATATCATGCATGCATATGCTGTAAAGGTTTTTTTCCCAGTGAGAGTTGGTTGAGTAATGCACTTTACCGACTAAAGCTTGCACTTACTGAAATGTTTTCATATATATCAAACAAGTTCATATATGCAAAGCACATAGACTATGTTAGAGACTTTATGCATAACAAGATTATGTTTGCGCTTCTATGCACAACAAGTGTAAGTTAGTGTACAAAAGCAATAACATGCATGCAAATGCTGTAAAACATCTTTCACAGCAATAGATAATTCATGCATGCAGTATAAGGAAGGAAAGCTTGTCCTAACTGAAAACTTTTCATGCATTGTGAAAAGACTTCTTATTTGCAATGCATATGAACAGTTTTGTGCAATATCATGCATGCATATGCTGTAAAGTTTTTCCCAGTGAGAGTTAGTTGAAGCATGCAGTATAATGAATAAAGCTTTCACTCACTGAAACAAGTTCTTATATGCAATGCACATAGACAGATCTAATGTGTTAGATATTTTATGAATGAACAGATCATGTTAGAGCTTCTATTCGTACAACAAGTGTAAGTTAGTGATTATAAGCAAAAACATGCATGCATATGCTGTAAATCGTCTTTCCCAGCGAGAGATAGTTCATGCATGGAGTATATGATGCATTAGCAGACAGCTTACACAACTGAAAACGTGAATATAAGCAATTACATGCATGCATAAAACCCTGCAAGCCCAAATGATGAGTTTTCGTCAGAGAGTGAAGAACCGCTTAGGGCATATTTTGGAAAGGTAGGAATTTAATCATCCTTAAAGAAGGGTATTTGGAATTAGAAGTTTGTGTTTTGGTGAACGTGGCAAATAACGATCTTCAGCACGGAGAGGGGTAGCCGGTGCTTTTCGGAAGCGGGCAGGGCAGACATTTCAGAAAGCGTCAGATAGAATATTAACCTAATACTAACCCTAAGCCAACACTAACCCTAACCTAACCAAACCTTAAACCCTAACTCTAACCTAACTCTAACCTTAGAATAGGCTATGTGTTTTTATAGAAAATAGGAGGTCCGAATGGAAAACCTGTAATATCGGCCATGAAAACGGTCAAGAGAAGTGATATTCATATTCATATTCAAGTGATGACATATTTTTCAAGGGATTATCAGGGGATAAACCCACACATGCAAAGAGCAGAAAGCGAGGAACTACTTTAGACAGAATAGATAAGTGGGATGATTAATATTTTCCTGGTATAACATGTGTGGAGTGTGGAGGTGTGGAGTCTGCTGAATGGAGGCGATGCTACGCAGATCCTCACACACATCTCATTAACACAGCGAACTAAACGAGCGATTTTAGCTCAGAAAGATTTGACCAAGAGGGCTGCACTGGAAAAAAAATAATAATAATAATTAGGAATGCGGTAGGTAATGACCAGTTCGAGGAATATTATTCAGACATGGGACCAGAATGTGACCAAAAATCCTTCTCAGATAACCACATTATACTGCACTCCGGCTTGAAAAAGAAAAATCCATTCTCGTCCCGCATCCACAGATTCCAGCATACTAGTTATGCCAACATCGAGGGGATGCGTGAGAATGGTTATGAGAAGATGCCACCTGCTGAAGAGACGCTGGCCTGCTATCTCTCCATGGGAGAGACATCTTCTCTTAAGGCACGGCAGCAGGTCAGGCTGCAGTTTCGTTGCACACCATGGTGGTGCTTCAGGCTTTACAGACTGATCTGCTGAAAGACCTGGATAAAGGCAGGGTCTATCCCCTGATGAGGTGGCTGAGTTGCGTCGCACCACGGAATAAGTGAAGAGTAGTAAAATCCTACTCTCTCTCTGCTCTCCATGCCGCTAAGCAGGCCGCCACTGCCATTCAGTAGACCCTCACTGCAGAACAAAGATCCAGGGGGCGAGGTTGGATCCACATCTAGGGGGTGGAGATGGTTGGTTTAGGGGTGGAGATGGGTAGGTTTAGGTATATGTAAGGTTGGATCTGGATCCAACCTCACCCCCTGGATCTTGTGTTCTGCAGTGAGGACCATCTCCTGCCATTGGCAGATCCAAAAAATGGCAGCCATGGTGGTTATGGAGAGACATCTGTGGGTGAGTCTGGTGGTTATCAGGTCGAAAGAGAAGGGCTTTCTTCTTGATGCGCCGGTTTCCCCTTCCGAGCTTTTCAGCACTTCCGTTGAGACGGTGGTCATGAGGTTTAAGGAGGCCAAGACGTGCTCGGCTGCCTTTAAATCCTTCATTCCACGAGGGTCCAGGCTTCGGACTTCGCCTCCAGCCTATATCATGAGCCTGAGTCATGCGCGGGAGCCATGGTTAGTGAGTACAATCCATTTTTATCTACTCTACTGCTAGTTCTTGTGTATTTGATGCTAGCCTTTCTCTGTAGCGCTACTCAGACCTGTTCTGTTTTTCTGACTGTAGGTTTGACCCACCTGCTAAGTCAGGACCTCTTGCTATTGACCGATTACAGTGATAGTTTCACTCATCGGTTCTGATTCCAGGCTGGTGATAGCCCTCATCTTCGGCTTGGACATGCAGCCTGGGCTTCTGAGGAAATCTCCCAGCATCAGGTCCCCAGTATATCGCTGCAACCTCAGGACCTGTGGGTCCTTCTCGTGGGCTAGTACTCTTCTGAGTACATGCTTCGCGACATGCTCCCGTCACTACCGGTACACTATAGTATAAATAGGTGCCGGGAGAACACGTAATCCGCTTCTTCATCTAAAACTTGCGTAAGCTTCAGACGAAGAAGCGGATTACGTGTTCTCCCGGCGCCTGTTTATACTATAGTGTACCGGTAGTGACGTCATAGGCTGTCGCCGGCCAATGTTATTGTCATTTTTAGATATATGCTTCAGATATATGCGTCTTGTTCCCTACTGAGACGTTTTCTTTCACTCATTTTACTACTCTGCAATTTTGGAAGATTAACTTTTTGTTGTTTCTGTATATTCCTATTTTGAGGTTCTTTTTCCTCACTTTTCTTATATGTTGAGAACTTAAATCATATTCAGCGAGTCTCTCTTCTATTTGTTTTTTAGTTACAGTATTTAAAATTGTTATTAATTTATATCCCCCTGGAATGTTTCGTCCTACATCCCTTTATAATCTAATCTTATCTGTCATGGGAATCTCTTCTTCTATTGATAAACATACACTTAAAACTCCCCTGAAATACATTGTTACTCTACGTGTTCTTTTTTATCACAGCTTGGGCTAGAGCCGTTCAGAGCAGTTGAGCTCTGTAAAGTTTGACATAGTATGCCAGCCACAATCTCATTTTATACTGCTATAAAATATAGCATTCTGTGTAGAATTCAAATAGCTCCGATACATTTCGTGGTCTGTGGCGACTCGCGCATGTGATCCGCTCCGTGCTATCGTGTCTCTGGACCGGAGCAGAGTGTGGACCGGTGGTTATCGTGACACAGTGCGAAACCAGACTTCTTTTTTTTCCTCAATGGAAAGCATATTTACACTGTTTGAATCGTTCCCTGTCCCCACTATGTGCCATACACTGTACAGAAAATACTAATTCTGTGGACAAGTGACCGATTTCAGCCGCGGCTATTTTATAGTGTAGGGGCCGGGCGCTTCGGATTCTGGAGAGCATTTGATTGGAGAGAAAGTTTGATGAAAAGCTGAAGTTACGATGTGACGTCAAAAAAATCGGTAAATTCTAGTTGTCTCACTGGAAAATCCCTAATTCCAGCAGCTGGTCTAACGGGGCCTCTTATTTTTTCTCCACATTTTTTCTTATTTTTTAATGTGTTTTCTCTCTCTTGATCTGTGTCCTCGCTCTCCCAGCTCTCAGATGTTCCTGATCCTAATCTCGCTATAGCCTGCTGACCCTTGACTGTGTCTAACTCCTTCCTCAGTTGTTTCACTTTTGCTTTTAAAATCTTTATTATTTTTTCCAATTCTCTAATTATTTTCCTATTAAATTCATAACCTTCCTGAAATATGATTTGCTTTCCTGATTTAGACCAACCTTCATGTTTAGCTATTTGTGCAGCAGGAGGTGACTGGCTTGCTGTTCTCATCTGCCCATAAGTTGTTATTATCAGGAATAATCCTCCTATCCCATTTTCTTATTAACTCTCTTCCCCTTCTCTTACTGTTGGGATTTTTATATTTGATTCCTTTAATCTCTACTCCTGGCCAATCATTCTGAATTTGTTTAGCTACTCTTTTTAATTGTAATATTCCTCCTTTCTTATTTTTTAGCCTTGTATCTTTTCTTCTTGTTGCTAATTCTGTTCCACTAACCTCACTTTCTGTACCTAGTGTTGATGAGCACTAACCTTCACTTTCTTGATTCTCGTGTACTTTCTATTTCTGCTATTTCTCCTAGTACCTTAAAAATGGCACCTGCAGTACCACCTCCCATCTGCATTAACTGGTTATCATTAAGAACTACTCTCACATACACGTATTAAAGGATCCCTCTCCTCTATACTCTTGTATGTTCGTGAGCTTTACTACCACCAAGCAGGGCGTCCCCCACTTGACAGTTTCATATCCCCTTTAAGCCTTCTCTAAGACTTATCAACCTCAGTAAACATTTACCTCTAACTTACGAGATTCTTACTTTTGTGCACACTCAACCCTTTCTGGGTCTTAAATAATTCTCCTCAAATTATTTTTAGTCCACTCGAGTTTCTTTAGGATCTCTTTCACCTATCAAACTCTACACTCCCGTGTCTAGAATGTATTGTCTAGGTTGAGCAATTGGTCATTGATCCTGGCCACTAATCAATGATCAATTGATCACATTGGGCGCCATGTTTTATGGTGCTAAATTCCCTGCACCTTTTACCTTATTTTATTTGTTCTCAGGTTAGGTAAAGCAAGTAAAGTCTGTCCTATCTCATAAGCATTCAAATTTTCATACTTACAAAATAGATCACAGAAGACTTCTCCGTGGTCTGTTCTGCTCAAGTCTAGAAATCAAAGTCTTTTGCAGGTGAGCTTCTTAGTTATAATTAAGTATAGGTTTATTGTATATAGGTTAAATACGTTACAAACAAAATACCAATATAAAATCCTGATGATCCGACGATAGCTGCTCGCATCTCAGCATGTCTAACAGACATTTCTTGTTGGATGACGGACCATCACCTTCAACTCAACCTGGCTAAGCCAGAACTGCTTGTGGTTTCAACAAACCCATCACTTTATCAAAATTTCACCATCCAGTTAGGCTCATCAACCATAACTCCTTCAAAAACAACTAGAAACCTTGGAGTTGTGATTGATGATAAGCTGAATTTCTCAGACCACTTTGCTAAAACTGCCCAGTCCTGCAGATTTGCTTTATACAACATTTGGAAGATCGGGCCCTTTCTTTCAGAACATGCAACACAACTCCTTGTTCAAGCTCTTGTTCTATCCAGGCTGGACTATTGCAATGCTCTCTTGGCAGGTCTTCCAGCCACTTCTATCAAACCTCTACAATTAATCCAATATGCTGCTGCAAGATTAATCTTTAATGAGCCGAAAAGGATCAATCAATAATGTCATCAATTTGAACTGGTTACCAGTAGCTGCTCGCATTAAATTAAAGGCATTAATATTTGCCTACAAAACCACCACAGGCTCTGCACCCATTTACCTAAATTCATTACTTCAGAGATATGTGCCCTCTAGAACCTTGCGTTCTGCAAGTGAACGGCGTATTATTGTGCCATCTCAAAGAGGCACAAAATCACTTTCACTGACTTTTTCATTAACTGTTCCCTCCTGGTGGAATGACCTGCCCAAATCAATCCGAGCAGCTGAGTCCTTAACCATCTTCAAGAAACGACTAAAAACACATCTGTTCCACCTTTATTTGACCCTCTAACTCTAACACTTTCTATTCTATTTTAATTCTACTTTATCTATATTTATCTTCTTTTTTATTATTTTTTTATTTTTATAAAAAAAAAACTAGCTTTCTATTTTTCCTATTCTATCTACTTGTTTTTCTTTGTTTTTCTTTGTTTTTTTCTTTGTGTGTGTGTGTATAATATATATATATATATATATATGTATATATATATATATATATATATATATATATATATATATATATATATATATATATATATATATATATATATATATATATATATATAT
>NW_015507062.1:202628-202901 GCF_001515645.1 Sinocyclocheilus grahami
TACAATGTGATTTTCTGGATTTTTTTTTCTCATTTTGTCTCTCATAGTTGAGGTATACCTATGATGAAAATTACAGGCCTCTCTCATCTTTTTAAGTGGGAGAACTTGCACAATTGGTGGCTGACTAAAAACTTTTTTGCCCCACTGTATATCAAACAAGTTCATATATGCAAAGCACACAGACAGATGTAATGTGTTAGAGACTTTATGCTTATAAAGATTATGTTAGCGCTTCTATGCACAACAAGTGTAAGTTAGTGTACAAAAGCAATA
>NW_015507062.1:203643-204985 GCF_001515645.1 Sinocyclocheilus grahami
TTAATTTTACTTTATCTATATTTATCTTTTTTTTTTTTTTTTATAAAAAAAAAACGAGCTTTCTATGTATTTTATTCTACCTACTTGAGAGTTAATTTATGCATGCAGCATAGGATGCACTAACTGAACATGTTTCATGCAATTGAAACAACTTCTTATTTGCAATACATAAGAACATATTCTGTGCAATATCATGCATGCATATGCTGTAAAGTTTTTTTTTCCCAGTGAGAGTTAGTTGAATAATGCACTTTAACGACTAAAGCTTGCACTTACTGAAATGTTTCCATATATATCAAACAAGTTCATATATGCAAAGCACACAGACAGATGTAATGTGTTAGAGACTTTATGCTTATAAAGATTATGTTAGCGCTTCTATGCACAACAAGTGTAAGTTAGTGTACAAAAGCAATAACATGCATGCAAATGCTGTATAAGGTATTTCACAGCGATAGATAGTTCATGCATGAAAGGAAATGAATAAGAAAAGGAAAGAGAATAAAAAAGGAATAAGAAAGGAAAGCTTGTCCTAACTAGTGTTGCTTCAGGTCCTAACTAGTGTTGCATCAGGTCGCACTGTGCAGACGCAGGCGACGTCACTTCCTCAAGCCCCACTCGCGGAATTATTTAGAACAGTGTTTCCCAACCGGGGTCTGTCGAGAGCAGGGGTGCTGTATAAAAAAATCATTTTTTAATATTTTTAAATTGCTAAAATATTAAAAAAAGCAGCTATTATATAATATCCATTTCTAATGCCGCCAATAATTAGAGATGCACAGAAATTCCGGCTGCCGAAAATGAGTTCACCGCTCAGGATTCACTTGTGTGTGTGTGTGTGTGTGTGCGTGCGTGCGTGCGTGTGTGCGCGTGTGCGTGTGCGTTATCCCGCTCTATGCGCGTGTGTGCTCCGCTCAGTCGCTCGCGTCCCATGTGACTGCTCCATTCATATACCGTTCATGCTCATCGGAACAGCAAAGTCCACTCAGAAATCAAGCTGACAGGAAACATCGATGTAGTACAGTATTGTTTCTGTCTGCAATAGCCCTACTGTGCTGTAACAAGGTGTGATAAATGGGCAACTCTGGTAACGCTGCCCTCTCATTCATTGATCTGCTAATCGTTATGCTCATGTGTCCTCTGATAATAATAGCTTTCTAAGATTAAACATTATTTGGATAATTGGTAAAAAATAAAATAAAATCTCTTAATAGCCCTACAAAAATACACTGAGTGAGCAAAACTTTGTTTAATTACCATTATAACTATCTCACAATGTTTACATATGAATAAAAGCCTACATTAAAATCTGTCATATAAATTGGTCTCTTCATTAGAAATT
>NW_015507062.1:205316-209528 GCF_001515645.1 Sinocyclocheilus grahami
TGACTAAAACTAATAAAAACTAAAATGACAGTTTCACACAAAGACTAGACTAAAACTAAAATTAAAACAGGCTGCCAAAAACAACACTAGTCCTAACTGAAAAATTTTCATGTATCAAAAATTTTTCAATATCCAAATGTCTATGCTTGAGAATGCACAGCACAAAAAAAAAAAAAAACTTTAAAGAGTCAGAAATTGAGGTCCTGCTGGCTGAGGTACAGGTTCATGCGGGGACGTTTTTATTTAATAATGTGTAATTATTCTGTGGACAAACAATGTGTGTGCAGTTATATTTTTTCGATTGACTATTATGAAAATTATTACTTCTAGAAACAACAGAAATAATAATAATAATAATGATAAATCAATTAGGTTTCCAAAAGTAAGAATAGGAATTCAATTAAAATTTTCAGTCATCTTATAAAAAGTGAGCCATCCTACTTTTAAAATCACTTGCTATGACAACTAATAAAATGTTTAGTTTCACGAAATTCTTGCAATACTTTAAAAAACATTATTGAAAGAAAAATTGGACATTTCATATCATAATAAAATTAATTATTACACGATTATGGTCTCCGGTCCGAAAAAACCTGCATGTGATTTGGCATTTCTTTATATTTACACAGTTTACTAATGCTGCTCAAATTTGCCATTAATGTACTGACACAAAAATATATAGTGTATTTTATACAAATATAACTGATGTAAATGACAAAAACAAAGTTTAGGGCGGATGTCTCTATTCATTTTCACAGAAGCAAAGCAGCAGATGTTATAAATAAAAACAGTTAACAATGTTATTGAATAGAATATATTAAAACCGTTATTGCACGACATAGGCCTATTCTTGTAGGCTACACAGACAAAACATTTGGAGATGCGTTTATGCATTTTTTTTTTTTCAATTTTACGCATTAGAAGTAAATCAAGACTTCGCAAGTTTTCTTGTAAAAGACGAAAAACAAAACAACTTGGAATAAACTACAGAAAGCGAGAAAATAACTCAACATTAGGCTACTAAAAAGGTCAGTTTAATATCGCAAAAACTCCCGTTAATAAAAAATCTGCATAAACTGCACAATTAATCTCTTACACTGGCATCTTTGTTGTTTATGATGAATTCGGTGCTTGCACATACACCGCTTTTATTATTATTGCAGCTTAGATGTTCAAATAGCTGCAGTACTCCGACTTTGCCACAAGGAAAAGTGCGTACGTCTGCTCAGACCCTGACGTGGCGGGAAGTACTTTTCCATATCAAAGACCGTTTTTATAAATATGAACGTTGCCGTGGATTTTAGTGTATGCACACTCTAAGATCAAATCTGTGCGTATGAACATTTTATAAATGAGGCCCCAGGTGTGGAGTCTGCTGAATGGAGGAGATGCTATGCAGATCCTCACATACACCTCATTAACGCAGCGAACTAAATGAGCGATTTTAGCTCAGAAAGATTTGACAAAGAGGGCTGCACTGGAAAAAAATAAATAAAATAATAATAATTAGGAATGCGGTAGGTAATGACCAGATCGAGGAATATTATTCAGACGTGGGACCAGAAAGTGACCAAAATCCTTCTCAGATAACCACATTATACTGCACTCCGGCTTGAAAAAGAAAAGTCCATTCTCATCCCGCATCCACAGATTCCAGCTTACTAGTTATGCCAACATCGAGGGGATGTGTGAGAATGGTTATGAAAAGATGCCACCTGTTGAAGAGTGGCCTGCTATCTCTGCATGGGGGAGACATCTTCTCTTAAGGCACGGCAGCAGGTCAGGCTGCAATCTCGTTGTACACCATGGTGGTGCTTCAGGCTTTTCAGACTGATCTGCTGAAAGACCTGGATAAAGGTAGGGTCTATCCCCCGATGAGGTGGCTGAGTTGCATCGCACCACGGATCTTGCTCTCCGTGCCGCTAAGCAGGCCACCACTGCCATTCAGTAGCCCCTCACTGCAGAACAAAGATCCAGGAGGCGGCGTTGGATCAACATCTAGGGGGTGGAGATGGTAGGTTTAGGGGTGGAGATGGGTAGGTTTAAGGGTGGAGATGGGTGGGTTTAGGTATATGTAAGGTTAGGATCCAACCTCGCCCCCTGGATCTTGTGTTCTGCAGTGAGGACCATCTCCTGCCATTGGCAGATCCAAAAAATGGCAGCCATGGTGGTTATGGAGAGACATCTGTGGGTGAGTCTGGTGGTTATCATTTCGAAAGAGAAGGGCTTTCTTCTTGATGCGCCGGTTTCCCCTTCTGAGCTTTTCGGGACTTCTGTCGAGACGGTGGTCGTGAGGTTTAAGGAGGCCAAGACGTGCTCGGCTGCCTTTAAATCCTTCATTCCACGAGGGTCCAGGCTTCGGACTTCGCCTCCAGCCTATATCATGAGCCTGAGTCATGCGCAGGAGCCATGGTTGGTGAGTACGATCCATTTTTATCTACTCTACTGCTCGTTCTTGTGTATTTGATGCAAGCTTTTCTCTATAGCGCTACTCAGACCTGTTCTGTTTTTCTGACTGTAGGTTTGACCCACCTGCTAAGTCAGGACCTCTTGCTGTTGACCGATTACAGTGATAGTTTCACTCATCGGTTCTGGTTCCAGGCTGGTGATAGCACTCATCTTCGGCTTGGACACGCAGCCTGGGCTTCTGAGGAAGTCTCCCAGCATCAGGTCCCCAGGATAACGCTGCAACCTCAGGACCTGTGGGTCCTTCTCATGGGCTAGTACTCTTCTGCGTACATGCTTCGCGACATGCTCCCTATACTCTGGCCAGGTGTGAACTACTAATTTCTCACCCTGAGAGGTCTCCCGTGGGTCACTCCCCTTATGGTTGAACCACTAATCACCCTTCAGTGGAGTGGGCTGGAGTACACTGCATTCCCAGAGGTAAGAGGGTTTTGTGTTTCTGTGGGATACCCCCTCCTTTGTGCTTCATGCGTATAGAGAAATAATCTCTATACGCATGAATGGTTAGTGGGTCCCGCTATTTTTTCAGATTCTATCGGGTCTGGTTATACGGGACCCACGCGCTCTATCGAAATAGAGAGCATGAGACCGTGTCTAGCTGCACCAGTGGACTGTCTCTTATTGGGCCCTGCTGGGTTACCCCTTCTACTCTAGCGCCCACTTCTGGTCGAGCTAAGAAGTGCTCCCCTCTCTGTGAGGGTTAGCTATGAGTCGCTCTGTGGCAGTGACATCAGGTAGTTGGGCCGCTTGCTGCTTCCCTGATAAACTGCCTCTATTCGGGTCAAGTCAGGCAGCGCTCCCCTCACTTCAGAGGGTTGTCTTTGAGCCTGTCGCTCCCGATTGAGTGGCTGAGGACTTCTGGGCATCTGTGAGCAGATCTCTATAAAATCCATTCTATGGGAAGGTCACACGCGAAGTCCCTGTGCACTTTCTAAAATCTACACTGTGGTAATTTCACACATTAAGCATTTTGCGTTCTTTCTAAAATCCTGTATGGCAAGGGCTAAGCGCGGCGGTTTCGCGCCCTTTCTTGAGTCAGTTAGGCTCACCACTCAACCTATGTATCCTCAGGATACCTACATTAACAGGGTGTTGCTATTAGGGGTCTGTTGAGACAGTTCCTTCAGCAAGCTCATGCAGAGCAAGCAGTAGCCCCCTGGGTGACAGGCCAAGACCTAGTACTATTCTAGGCATTTGGTCGTATCCCCTTAAAGGAATCTATTCCTGATTCAAAGCCTTGAGCTCTACCCCGGGCCCAGGAGTTCTGGCCCTAACAGGTAAGTTTTTTGGGGTATGTAGCTTAGGCCTTTAGCTGTAGGGGATAATGTCACTGACAGACGTCTAACGTCCCAGGGGCAACTCCCTTAAAGGGGTCATATGATGCGATTTCAATTTTTCCTTTCTCTTTGGAGTGTTACAAGCTCTTGGTGCATAAAGAAGATCTGTAAAGTTGCAAAGACTAAAGTCTCAAATCCGAAGAGATATTCTATATAAATGTTCAGAGTCAGCCACACCTACCTAAAACGGCTCGTTCTAACACACCCCCACATATCTACGTCACTATGTGGGAAGATTTGCATAATGCCACCCAAATGTTCACGCAAAGAAAAAAGGCGTAACTTTTATTCTCGCTGTAGTATTTTTGACGCTGCAGCCATGTCGTGAAGGCGCTGTGTGCTTCGTTGTGAAAGCGAAACTACTTTGTTTGGTCTTCCAAAAGAGGACGATATCTGCTTCGTCATGCCT
>NW_015507062.1:209956-221099 GCF_001515645.1 Sinocyclocheilus grahami
GCGCCGTTCTCGACCCCGCCACCTCAGCTCACTCTATCTCGGCCTCACCGCACGCTAAGCCGGGGCTTCGGCTCACGCTAGGCCGCTGTGTTTTTCGTTGTGAAAGCGAAACTACTTTGTTTGGTCTTCCAAAAGAGGACACGACTACAAATCAGTTGTTAAGTTGTATTTACAACACTGTTCCAGAACAGTTTAACCCAAATATCCAGATGTGTGCAGCACATTTTATGGAGGACTGTTTACTGATCCTGAGAGAGTAACGTTAGACTCACAGTCTGTAAGTACGTTTTCATTTAAAGGATTTGCCACTGATGATTCAAACGCGAGTTTTGGACAGTAGAGTAGCATTTGTTGTTTGTCATTTCTCCGATCACAAATGCAGACAGAGTTTTATGTTTACGCGGCGCAATGCAATGCAACGCAACGCGTAAAAAGACAGTATAAGTCACTGTAATCAGTATGTCCCCACTGGATGTAACAAATGCCTCGTTTGTAATGGGGTTTTAATGTTTTGTCTCGTCACTCCAGCCGGACACGGCATCAACAGTATGTGAGGGGCGTAAACATTTCCGTCTCACGCTTGAGGTATTCGGCCAATCACAACGCATTGGATAGCTGACCAATCACAGCACACCTCGCATTTTCAGACCGATGAGCTTTGTAAAAATCGACGCGTTTCAAAAAGGTAGGGCATAGAGGAGAAACAATAATGTACAGTATGTGGAAAATAATGTTTTTTTTACATTAAACTGCATAAAAACATTTCATTACACCAAATACACCAAATAATGTTCTTTTTAGCAGCATCATATGACCCCTTTAAAGCTTTGGTAGAGTTGGTACTTAGTGCTCGCCTGTGGTTTAGCATGCACTCCCCAGCATGGTGGCATGGGTATACCGTTCCCCATAGCGACCCCTAGAGGACGCAGTTCGAAGTTCCCTTGAAAGGGAATGTCTCAGGTTACGTATTTAACCATGGTTCCCTGAGTAGGGAACGAGACACTGCGTCCTCTAGTTTTCCTGTCATGCTTTGGACGCAAGCTTCAGATGAAAAAGCAGATTATGTGTTCTCCCGGCGCCTATTTATACTATAGTATACCGGTAGTGACGTCATAGGCTGTCGCCGGCCAATGTTATTGTCGTTTTTAGATATATGCTTCAGACACCAGTCACACTGAAGGTGTTCCCCATAGCGACCCCTAGAGGACGCAGTGTCTCGTTCCCTACTCAGGGAACCATGGTTACATATGTAACCTGAGACGTTTTCTTTCACTCATTTTACTACTCTGCAATTTTACAAACTCCTAACCCTAACGTTTTGACGTCATTTTAACTGAAACAGGAAGACAGGGTGGGACATATCAAGCAGCCCCGCCCCTTTTTAAAATACTCGTGCATGTGATCCGCTCCATGCTATCGTGTCTCTGGACCGGAGCAGAGTGTGGACCGGTGGTTAGCGTGACACAGCGCGAAACCAGGCACTGTTTGAATCGTTCCCTGTCCCCTATATAGTGCACCACGTGCCATTCACTGTACAGAAAATGCTAATTCTGTGGACAAGTGACCAATTTCAGCCGCGGCTATTTTATAGTGTAGGGGGCGGGCACTTCAGATTTTAGAGAGCATTTGATTGGACAGAAAGTTTGATGAGAAGCTGAAGTATGATGTGACATAAAAAAATCGTTGCGCCGTTTTAGCGGAAGTGACTAACTGCAAGCTTTGATTGCATATATCTTCTAAATGCAAATTTTGTCACTGTTTTGGAGCACAATGCCTTATAGATAACCTTAAGATTAACATATTGATACTAACATCAAAAAAACTTTAATTTTGATTTCATGGAGACTTTAACAATGGAACTTGATCTTTTGATGCATTGATTAACATTTCTTTCCATTGTGAATATTTGTCCTCTGTACCTGTTAAGTTTCTAACATTTTTCTATAGCCTATTCTAATATATAGATATTGCATGGCCTGTGCACGTATGAACTAAGTGAGTTGCAGCTTCGCAACTTTAATTTGCATTCTCTGCTGCTTTAATAATACGATCTGTATAAGCACTATGATCTTTCTTTTTGGGTCCTATCTGCTTTCTTACTGCATCTGTTAATTGCAGTTCCAATAACTTAGCTTGTATATCTGTTTGTTCTTCCCTATTCTGCTTCGAAGTTTTAAATTCTAGTTGTCTCACTGGAAAATCACAGCAGCTGGTGTAACGGGGCCTCTTATTTTTTCTCCACATTTTTTCTTATTTTTTAATGTGTTTGTTTTCTCTTGATCTGTGTCCAAGCTCTCAGATGTTCCTGATCCTAATCTCACTATTGCCTGCTGACCCTTGACTGTGTCTAACTCCTTCCTCAGTTGTTTCACTTTTGCTTTTAAATTCTTTATTATTTTTTCCAATTCTCTAATTATTTTCCTATTAAATTCATAACCTTCCTGAAATATGATTTGCTTTCCTGATTTAGACCAACCTTCATGTTTAGCTATTTGTGCAGCAGGAGGTGACTGGCTTGCTGTTCTCATCTGCCCGTAAGTTAAGTTATCAGGAATAATCGTCCTATCCCATTTTCTTATTAACTCTCTTCCCCTTCTCTTACTGGTGGGATTTTTATATTTGATTCCTTAAATCTCTACTTCTGGCCAATCATCCTGAATTTGTTTAGTTACTCTTTTTAATTGTAATATTCCTCCTTTCTTATGTTTTAGGCTTGCATCTTTTCTTCTTGTTGTTAATTCTGTTCCACTAACCTCACTTTCTGTACCTAGTGTTGACGAGCATGAGTCTTCACTTTCTTGTTTCTCGTGTACTTCCTATTTCCGCTATTTCTCCTAGTACCTTAAAAATGGCAACTGCAATACCTCCTCCCATTTGCATTAACTGGTTACCATTAAGAAGTACTCTCACATACACATATTAAAGGATCCCTCTCCTCTATACTCTTGTATGTTCGTGAGCTTTACTACCACGAAGCAGGGCGTCCCCCATTTGACAGTTTCATATCCCCTTTAAGCCTTCTCTAAAACTTATCTAACCTCTGTAGCGTCTGGACCAATCAAACACACAATATATATTTTGTTTTTATATTTAACAAATACTCTGTAACCCCCCTCAGTTAACAAGCCATACGAGGACCCATTAACCCTTCCCCCCGGAATGCGTAATACCCCAGGAAGCCGAAACAGGCCCCTTTGTTGCATGGCAACCAACACTGGGTTTATTGGCCAAAAGTATCTAAAGCAGATAAAATCCCTGCATGTCCCAGGACAAACGTACAGTAGAAATAGACTTTTCTACTAATTAATTCATAGGAAAACCTTTCTTTGAATGAACACACATATTCTTCAGGCCATTGTGTATATTATTGCTGTTTTGTATTAATCTGTTGTATTATAGACTATTTTTATTCATGCTTACGATAAACCACTCATTCATATAAGTAACTCTACCATGTCTAGTATCTATAAATTCGTATTCGGATGATCTAATTGAGAATGTATATTGTATGTTTACACTTACGCAACATATTAGTGTTCTAAGAGTCTTTAATAATTGTTACACAAGCTTCATACCACAAATTACCATGCTTTCCAACAAAGGGCCATAAAAAACGCCCTGTATCTCAGAACCCCCCACTTGAGGTTCCGGACGTTCTCATTGGATAAGCTCATCTTGAGAGGCGGGGATCTTCTCCGACTTTAAAGGCCACACTTCATGTGACCCGCCCCAGTCGGTTGTTCGGTCAGATGCAGATGAAGATGGGAGAAAACGCTTCAGGATACCAAAGCATTGTGCCAGGCTTGTCTTCGGCCTAGTCCTTTCCATTCATCAAGTTACTCTGACTCAAACTGGTTCTTTCGCATCAACCAACTTCAGCAAGATCTTGGGCCTTAAGATTGCATCAGGAATCTCTTTCAGACAGCCGAGACTCGCAAGTATCAAACTTAGTCTTATTAATTGATACATTAAGTATCAGTTACACCTTTTTACGAAGGTGTGTTTGAACTAAGAATCTGACGCTTCCCTCAGGTGTAGATCTCCGGGGTCGCCAAATCGTTTAAAAAATTACATTTCTTATGTCTCCTTCTGTATTGAGTTAAACTTTAACCCTTTCCTATACCAACTGTATGTGTGTGTATGTGTATGTTAGACCAGCTTATGTGTGTATGTAGGATGTTAGACCAGTTTATGTGTTTATGTAGTATGTTAGACTAGTTTAAGTGTTTATGTAGTTAATAAAACCTTACTTGTATCACACTTGACGTGTTCATTGTTGCTCATAACCGGAGTCACTAATCATGCAGATTTACGCTACAAACTTTTGTAGAATTGTACAGTAAGAAAGTTATTTCCCTTAACCAGGAAATTAACGTTCTTAGAATTTACAAGACAGTTGACCCTGAGTGGTCAGCTAAATATCTACAGCGGATCTAAAATATGAATAGTTAATTATAACTAGTTATGGTTAATTATTCATATTTCCTGTCATGAGCTGATTCGTTACACCTCAGTAAGCATTTACCTTTAACTTACGAGATTCTTACTTTTGTGCACACTCAACCCTTTCTGGGTCTTAAATAATTCTCCTCAAATAATTTTTAGTTTTTATAGGATCTCTTTTACCTATCAAACTCTACACTCCCGTGTCTAGAACATATTGTCTAGGTTGAGCAATTGGTCATTGATCCTGGCGACTAATCAATGATCAATATGCCCCACGTTGGCCGCCATGTTTTATGGTGCTAAATTCCCTGCACCTTTTACCTTATTTATTTATTCTCAGGTTAGGTAAAGCAAGTCAAGTCTGTCCTATCTCATAAGCATTAAAATTTTCATACTTACCAAATATAGCACAGAAGACTTTGTGGTCTGTTCTGCTCAAGTCTAGAAATCAAAGTATTTTGGCAGGCAAGCTTCTTACTTATAATTAAGTATAGGTTTATTGTATATAGGTTAAATACATTACAAACAAAATACTAATATAAAAAACAGAAATAAAAACATAGGTATATAATTTACAAGCTCGGTTGTTTAGAGGCTTCAATGGCAAGGCCGCCGGCACCGAAGTTGTCACACAGAACCAGCATCTGGTTTCCTCATTGCACTTCATTGCACAGCAGGTGGATTCCAACTTCTTGTGACGTCATGAGGTCTGGAAATTCCCTAAGAAGCTCCCTATAAGAAGCCTTCCATTGTCGCACATTTCTCCTCCAGGACTTTCTTCTTTGATGCCTCCTGCGCTGCTTCTGCAACACAGCATTCTACGGTAACATCATTTTTTCTTCATTTTTCTTTAGCAAAGCTCTTACTAATACATGTTTCATTTCTAGCTATTCTTTTGCTAATATATGCTATAAATATTTGCGCACTTTCCTAATAAAACAATTGCAATATAACGTGTGGTGTCTTTCTTAATAAACCACTTTCCTAATAAAACAATTACAATATAATGTGTGGTGTCTTTCTCAATAAACCACTTTCCTAATAAAACAATTACAGTATAACGTGTGGTGTCTTTCTTAATAAACCACTTTCCTAATAATACAATTACAATATAACGTGTGGTGTCTTTCTTAAAAAAACACTTTCCTAATAAAACAATTACAATATAACGTGTAGTGTCTTTCTCAATAAACCACTTTCCTAATAAAACAATTACAATATAAAGAAAAAGGCAAACTTGCAATAGGACAATTGCATATTTCCCTCAACAATATGCAGTAAAGCTTTTTTCCCATCGAGAATTAATTCATGCATGCAGTATAACAAATACATCTTGCAATTACTGACAGTTTCATGCATTTGAAATGAGTTCTTATATGCAATGTACATAGACAGTTTTATTGTGTTAGAGAATTTATGAACAGATCATGTTAGAGCATCTATGCATAGTAAGTGTTAGTGAATCTTATCAATAACATGCATGCATATGATGTGAAACTTCATTCCCAGCGTGAGTTAGTTCATGCAATATCATGCATATGCATTAAAGCTTTTGTCGTTGCGAGAGTTAGTTGAAGCATGCAGTATAACAACTAAACCTTGCACTTACTGAAAGTGTTCTGAGTTCTTATATGCAATGCACACAGACAGATCTAACGTGTTAGAGATTTTACAAGATTTTACAAGATTTTTCACAACAAGATCATGTTAGAGCTTCTATGCACAAAAAGTGTAAGTTAGTGTATATAAGCAATACTCAACGACTCAAGCTTGCACTTAGGGTTAGTGTTCCGTGTTTTTGAAACAAGTTCTTATATGCAATGGGCATAGACAGATTTAATGTGTTTGAGAATTTATGCATAAACAGATCATGTTAAAGCATCTCTGCACGGCAAGTGTTATTTAGTGTATCTTAGCAATAACATGCATTTATATGTGGTAAAACTTTCTCAGCGAGAGCTAGTTAATGCATGCACTATAGGATGCATTAACTGACAACTTGCACTAACTGAAAAGGTTTCATGGAAACGACTTCTTATTTGCAATACATAAGAACAGTTTCTGTGCAATATCATGCACTATGCACAAAAAGTGTAAGTTAGTGTATATAAGCAATACTCAACGACTCAAGCTTGCACTTAGGGTTAGTGTTCCGTGTTTTTGAAACAAGTTCTTATATGCAATGGGCATAGACAGATCTAATGTGTTTGAGAATTTATGCATAAACAGATCATGTTAAAGCATCTCTGCACGGCAAGTGTTATTTAGTGTATCTTAGCAATAACATGCATTTATATGTGGTAAAACTTTCTCAGCGAGAGCTAGTTAATGCATGCACTATAGGATGCATTAACTGACAACTTGCACTAACTGAAAAGGTTTCATGGAAACGACTTCTTATTTGCAATACATAAGAACAGTTTCTGTGCAATATCATGCATGTCAAGTCAAGTCACCTCCATTTATATAACGCTTTTAACAATACAGATTGTGTCAAAGCAACTGTACAGCATTAATTAGGAAAATATTGTGGCGATAATGCAAAATGATAATAGTAAACACTCATTTTTCAGTTAAAGACAGTTCATCATTGAATTCACTGATGTCATCATCCAGCTCAGTTCAGTTTAAATAGTGTCTGTGCAATCAAGTCGACGATATCGCTGGAAATTAAGTGTCCCCAACTAAGCATGCCAGAGGCGACAGCGGCAAGGAACCGAAACTCCATCGGTGACAGAATGGAGAAAAAAACCTTGGGAGAAACCAGGCTCAGTCGGGGGGCCAGTTCTCCTCCGGCCAGAAGAAACCAGCAGTTCAATTCCAGGCTGCAGCAAAGTCACATTGTGCAGAGGACTCATCTGATTCCTGTGGTCTTGTCCAGGTGGCCATCTAGGAGACAAGGTCCTCACTGGGGATTTGTCTTTGTGGCTCATCTAGTTGTCCTGATCGCCGCTGACATTCAGGGATGTAGAAGTCCTCTCTAGGTGCTGATCCACCATCTGGGCTGGACACGGACTGGATCCAGGTGGCTGCAGTGACCATCTGATCTGGATACAGACTGGATCTGGTGGCTACGGTGACCTCGGAATAAGAGAGAAACAGACTAATATTAGCGTAGATGCCATTATAACGATGTAGCAAGTAAATCGGGTGTTATGGGAAGTGTTCCATGTTCCGGTTGTCCCAATTAATGCAGCCTAAAAATCCTTTAATGGATTTGAATATTACAAATGTGTTAGTGTGTTATGTGTACGTCAGGTTAAACAGATGGGTCTTTGATCTAGATTTAAACTGACAGAGTGTGTCTGCCTCCCGAACAATGTTGGGTATGTTATTCCAGAGTTTGGTTGCTAAAAAGGAGAAGGATCTGCCGCCCGCAGTTGATTTTGATAGTCTAGGTATTATCAAATTGCAAGAGTTTTGAGAATGCAATGGACGTGGAGGATTGTAATGCAAAAAGAGCTCGTTCAACTACTGAGGTGCTAAACCATTCAGGGCTTTATAAGTAATAAGCAAGATTTTAAAATCTATATGATGTTTAATAGGGAGCCAGTGCAGTGTTGACAGAACCGGGCTAATATGGTCATACTTCCTGGTTCTAGTAAGAACCCTAGCTGTTGCATTTTGGACCAGCTGGAGTTTGTTTATTAAGTGCGCAGAGCAACCACCCAATAAAGCGTTACAATAATCTAACCTTGAGGTCATAAACGCACGAGTTAACATTTCTGCATTTGACATTGAGAGGATAGGTCATAATTTAGATATATTTTTGAGATGGAAAAATGCAGTTTTACAAAAGTGTTAGACAGAGTTCTAGGTTATTACGTGTGGTTTTTAGGTCCTATAATTAACACCTCTGTTTTTTTCAGAATTTAGCAGTAAGAAATTACTCGTCATCCAGTTTTTTATATCGAATTCGCATTCCGTTAGTTTTTCAAATTGGTAAGTTTCGCCGGGCCGCGAAAGAAATATAGAGCTGAGTATCATCAGCATAACGGTGAAAGCTAACACCATGTTTCCTGATGATATCTCCCAAGGGTAACGTGAAAAGTAACGCCCTAGTACTGAGCCTTGAGGTACTCCGTACTGCACTTGTTCACCGACAATGTTTTCTGGAAGTATTCCTGAGCCCATGTTGTGATTTCCATTACATTAGCATTCCTGTATGTGATGCAGTGCTGTCTAAGGGCCCGAAGATCACGGGCATCCAGTATGGTTTTCTGGCCTTGACCCTTACGCACAGAGATTGTTCCAGATTCTCTAAATCTTTGGATGATATTATGCACTGTAGATGATGATAACTTCAAACTCTTTGCAATCTTTCTCTGAGAAACTCCTTTCTGATATTGCTCCACTATTTTTCGCCACAGCATTGGGGGAATTGGTGATCCTCTGCCCATCTTGACTTCTGAGAGACACTGCCACTCTGAGAAGCTCTTTTTTATACCCAATCATGTTGCCAATTGACCTAATAAGTTGCAAATTGGTCCTCCAGCTGTTCCTTATATGTACATTTAACTTTTTCCGGCCTCTTATTGCTACCTGTCCCATGTCTCATTTTCAACATTTGATATGTTATCTATATTCTATTATGAATAAAATATAAGTTTATGAGATTTGTAAATTATTCCATTCCTTTTTTACTCACAATTTGTACAGTGTCCCAACTTTTTTGGAATTGGGTTTGTAGATGATTTAACAAGTTTATACAATTCTTCTCCTATAGTAGAGAATGAGTGGAATTGTTCCTCAGGGAATCTATAACATACAATCTGATGCGTTACTGTAGCTGATTTGTTTTCCTCCAGCTGCGCTCCATTTTCCGGGCTGCTCTCTTTAGGGTGCGACTGCTCATTATACCATGGTGTCAGACTGTTTTCCTTAATCTTCTTTAAGCGTAAAGGAGCAACCGTATCTAAAATGCTAGAAAAGAGAGAGTCATAGTTTCTGTTACATCATCAAGTTGTTCTGAGGTATTGGATATGCTAAGAAATTTAGATAAATCAGGAAGATCTACCATACTTGTAACAAGGAGTAGAATTTACAGTTTTAGCTATATGAAGTTTGCACAAGACTAGATAATGATCTGAGATATCATCGCTTGGCTGCATAATTTCAACACCATCGACATCAGTTCCATGTGACAGTATTAAAACTAGAGTATGATTTCGACAATGAGTAGTTCCTGACACGTGTTGTCTAACCCCAATAGAGTTCAGAATGTCTATGAATGCTGATCCCAATCCATCTTTTTCATTATCAACATGGATATTAATTCTGTCAGGACCACTATTGTCAAAGATGATTGACAATTAGCATACAGTTTGGATTGCCGGTATGGTTCTGTTCTGGGCAAGATGAGAGCAGGGAGAGCAGCGATAACCCCCCCCCCAAAAAAAACATATGCTGATATCCCCCAACACAAACTGATAGCAAAATCTCAAAGCCTTAAGCAACAAGCATGTTGCCCTTAATCAATGACCAATCAAATATGTTGCCTTTAACAGTTGACCAATGAATATGTTGCCAGTACCTTAAAGGCTTAAGCAGCATTCTCAATAACACCAGCTAGATTTAAGAAAAACATGTTCCAATTCAACTACAGCTTTCAGAACAAGCATGTTCCGAATAGCAACCGGATTGCTATAACTATACAGCTATAACTTAAGAACAAGCATGTTCCCAATACAACACAGCTTTTAGAACAATAACAACCACATATCTCTGGGACAAGCGTGTTCCCAACAATACAGCTATAACTTAAGAACAAGCATGTTCCTAATAACGACCAGGTAGCTTAAGAACAAGCATATTTCCAATACGACTAGACAGAAGAAGCGTTTCTGATATCGGAACAGAATCAACGCTGAATTGACGGCTGCATCCGAAACTGGCAAATGCTGCCTTTGGAGGACCCATTTCAAGGTAGGAAGTCATCGATAGGCGGTGATAGGCAGTGAGGCAGCATGTCAGCAGCCTAGGTTTTCGGATGCAGACGACTTCAACTGAATAATGACCGTTTACCGTGTAGGGTATCAGACCCAATCAGACAATTTAAGATTCGATCAAGAACATGGTTGAAACACGAGGAGCCGAATTCCACGGTAAGGCAGAAAACAACAGGATGTTCATAAATCAGATCCTAGCACCAGCCAGTCTGACGCAAGCCTAACCAACCAACCCTTTCACAGAACAGCTTTCAACATTAACAGAAAAGAACACACTGATCATAAAAACTCAGGAAGGAGATTGTCAATTTTGGGGCAAGTAAGCAAGATTAATGGTCAAAGAGATGAACAGCATGACCATCACATGTAAACCAGTGATATTAATCACAATCACGAGCTCTTTGGATTGACTTTCCCCCGACCTAAGAGAAAAGAACCAGACTGAAATTCCTTAGGAGACCTTTTAACCTCACTGTTCCTCACAGAACATGTCCTTATATTCACAGAATGGCAAAGAAACTGTCTTTTACAGATGTAGATGCACCAAAATGAACTCAAAAAGGCTTATAAACTAATATCAGTCCATTGCTTAATTCCATATCATGTATGTAACCCACACATTGGACCATCATGTTCTAATCACTTATTGTGTATGTCTTTTTAATAACTATTGAATAGCTTAAGGGTTCATATTCATGTTTAGTATGTGTGTGTTTGAATCTTCTTGCTTGAAACGTTTCTTCCAATCA
>NW_015507062.1:221277-224920 GCF_001515645.1 Sinocyclocheilus grahami
ATACAGCTATAACTTAAGAACAAGCATGTTCCTAATAACGACCAGGTAGCTTAAGAACAAGCATATTTCCAATACGACTAGACAGAAGAAGCGTTTCTGATATCGGAACAGAATCAACGCTGAATTGACGGCTGCATCCGAAACTGGCAAATGCTGCCTTTGGAGGACCCATTTCAAGGTAGGAAGTCATCGATAGGCGGTGATAGGCAGTGAGGCAGCATGTCAGCAGCCTAGGTTTTCGGATGCAGACGACTTCAACTGAATAATGACCGTTTACCGTGTAGGGTATCAGACCCAATCAGACAATTTAAGATTCGATCAAGAACATGGTTGAAACACGAGGAGCCGAATTCCACGGTAAGGCAGAAAACAACAGGATGTTCATAAATCAGATCCTAGCACCAGCCAGTCTGACGCAAGCCTAACCAACCAACCCTTTCACAGAACAGCTTTCAACATTAACAGAAAAGAACACACTGATCATAAAAACTCAGGAAGGAGATTGTCAATTTTGGGGCAAGTAAGCAAGATTAATGGTCAAAGAGATGAACAGCATGACCATCACATGTAAACCAGTGATATTAATCACAATCACGAGCTCTTTGGATTGACTTTCCCCCGACCTAAGAGAAAAGAACCAGACTGAAATTCCTTAGGAGACCTTTTAACCTCACTGTTCCTCACAGAACATGTCCTTATATTCACAGAATGGCAAAGAAACTGTCTTTTACAGATGTAGATGCACCAAAATGAACTCAAAAAGGCTTATAAACTAATATCAGTCCATTGCTTAATTCCATATCATGTATGTAACCCACACATTGGACCATCATGTTCTAATCACTTATTGTGTATGTCTTTTTAATAACTATTGAATAGCTTAAGGGTTCATATTCATGTTTAGTATGTGTGTGTTTGAATCTTCTTGCTTGAAACGTTTCTTCCAATCACTTATTTGTCAAATGAATCATATTCTTGTTATAGAAATCATGTCCAAATTTATACTCTGCAAGAGCGGGAAAACTCGGACCATGTGACTGATGAGATGACATGTTGATTTATGTATTGGGAGGAGAAATATACAACACCCCGAGCAAAGACAATATCTAATTGGTCAAGGCACCATTTGGGATGTGTCCAAAAGCCAAGTTTAAATACTCAGGACACCATCAAATCATGGCTTTTAGCGCCTAGCTTCTTAGATTTAGCTTCTAGCCACTGCTTCAAGTCATCACTTTTAGCCATGCAGCTTTTTAATTCATCCAATTCAAGCCAATCAGACTTTTAGCTCTTTAGCTTTTTTGGTCATGGCTTGTAGCCATGCTTTTCAGTCATTGCTTTTTGCGGACGCTCTTTGCGCACGCTCTCTTTTACATGCCAGCTCCTCCAAAACCACGAGGAGAAACATCACTTAGTCTCGTCAAACTTTAATTCTATTCCTCTACTAATTTATTTTCTTTTCCGTTGAGAGTTTAGAGTTCTGAGTTAAGTTTTGCCGCAACTTCTTGTCTCCGAGTTCACCTCGAGTCGGTGACCGACCGCTTCAAAACTTCAACCAACCCACAACTCCGCATCTTCAGCCAATGCCCAACCACTGACTTCACAAGACGTCACTTCAACGACTACTGAACTTCCATCCAATGAGCAACCTCGGCAAACCTCTTTTGGCAACCAGACAAGGAAAGGAACCCCTTACACAGTACCTCCATATTCTAGCTGAACTGGTGCAGTTAATATAATTTTAACCTCATTGAGGAACTCAATGCGAGGGTTAAATAAGGGATTGATGGTTGTTCATGTCTATGCAATTTCACATATTGCTGTAAACTTGGGATTTCACATTTTCATTCTCTTAAACTCATTCTTTCCTCACGTTCTCCCTTCCTGCTACTTGTATGAATGTGTGAGTGCATGTGTTTGTGTTAGATTCGTTTATATTGTCTTAGATTTATCCAATAAAGTCTTATTCATATTGTAAAGAGAAGTATCTTGTGTTTTGTGCTTACAAGTTAATGTCTTAAACTGCCGATCATGTTACTGTGCTAATAAATAGTTTTCACTATACTTTGGATATTAAATGAAGTTCCTTAACGTAAGTTAGGGAGGAGCGAGCCCATCTAATCTTTCAATCAACAGCCAGAGTATATAAGCAGCTGCTTACCTCTCTCCAGTCGCAGCTGTTCCAGCATCTTCCGGTCGTGTCGCGCAAATCATGTCAGGCTCACCGGCCCTCCAGCTTTTCCCGTCAGATGATTAACTTTTCTCCTGTCCCGAGACACCATCAGTGGCAACGCGCAAATCACCCGATCACACGGATCCAAACAAAGAGTCTCCCTCTGAGCGTTCCGGTCGAAAGATCCAGCACTCATACAAACCACGCACCAGAAGACAACTCTCCCCTCCACCTCTCCAGCGGTTACTGCGCCTTGTCCATCTCTTCATTCCGCGGCCACCATTCCTCCGATTCCACCTATTCAAAAATGGTCCGTCAACAGCCTACGTCAAGCCTTCTCAAACTCCGGACTTAATTTCTCCCGCAGATCTTCAAAAGCTCAACTCTACGATATACTCACTAACTCCAATAACAGCTCCAGCATCCCAACAAACTCCTCAACTTCTCCAAAAAAGAAGACTCAGTCCTCATCCATTTCCGTTTCTCTCCCGGCTCGGCGTTCTGAACGCAATCATCCTCAGCGCGCTAATCCTGAGGCCGCGGCAAAGATCAGAGGGGGGAAAACTAGAGCCGCTCACACTTCCGTGTCCGCCGGCCTTTCCGCCCGGCCAGCAACAGCAGCCGCAAAAAGCAGTTCCTCAGTTCCTTCAGCGCTCACGAATACTCATTTGCAGGTTACTCCACTTCCCAGGCAAGACCTATTTATCCCATCTTACTCTTCCGTACTTCCTTTTGCTTCTCCACCTCCTTTCAATTCTTTCCTGGATAACCCATGTGCAACATCTTCACAGACGGTAACTTTTTTTTTTTCACCTCTTCCTCAGAGAGTGGATCCTAGTGCGAGGTTGCCTTCACTAGCGATCCCCCCCCTATCCTTTGACACTACTTCTTCTCATCCCCTTTTCTTCCCTTGTGTGCCCCAAATTTCTCCTAACATTCCCCCCCGGCGCAGTCCTTACCGTGAGGCTGCCTCCGCAAAGGATCCCGTCCCCCCTTCTGCCTGCTAACCTTCCCCCTCCTCTCGCTTCAGCCCCTCCTAGCCATCTCGGACACCAGTCAGTACCAGGGCCCCCGGCCCAGCATCTATCTTTTTCAGGCTCAATTCACGTGCCAGTTCATTCTCTCGCCACAGCAGTCCCTCTTCCAGCTCCACCCAACGCGGTCGCTATGGAACCACCTCCAGTCTCAACCCACCTCCGTTCCCTAATTGTATCAGAAATTCAGAACATTGGCTCCGGATGCAGACTCCAACCCAACTCCAGTTCCTCATCTTTTTACCGATGATTAAAACCTTCCTGCCTCCAGACATTGGTTCCAAAATAACATCAAAGCCATCCTCAGCAGATCCGGCATCCCAACTAAACATCTCTCTTCCCATTCATTCTGCATTGGGGCAGCCACCACAGCAGCACAGAGGGGACTTTCCGAACACCAAATCAAAATGCTGGGCCGATGGACGTCTCAGGCCAG
>NW_015507062.1:225125-230413 GCF_001515645.1 Sinocyclocheilus grahami
AGCTCTGCGTTTATATATACACCGCGGACTGCCTCTTTCTGCAGCGGGTGGGGGGGTCGCTTTGGACGTCCGAGGCCCGTTTCCCTTCAGGGTCGAGTACACCCTGCCCCATCCATGACATCTAGGGGCCCCTTGGTATTTTTACTTCATAGGGCTCCATGGCACGGATGTGCAGCGGGGTGGACTTCCAGCTACGCTCTCAAACCTCCAGTCCTGAGATACTGCCGCAGGAGTAATTCCAGGAAAGTCACTGCCGCAGCAGTGCAGCAGTAAGATACTCCTTAATTAAAGTTCCAAAGCTAACCTCTCTCACCATCATCATTAGTATAGCTTAAAAATTTCACTCCTTTTGGGGGGTATCACCATTATTCTTCAAGTACTTGGGTATCCCGTATACTTAAACCCTCAGATATGTTGATCTCGCTAAACTCAACTTGGTCCCTGGGGGTATATCAGAGCTCGAGTTGAAGCTGCTTCATCGAGCCCTTGACCAGGGGACAGCAAGCCAAATAAGTTTACACACAATTTCCTTAAAGATTATATGGGCAAACGAACTCGTTAACTGATGTTATATGGTTCTTTAAATGACTCACTGGTTGACTCAGTGATCAGCCGTAAAACAGTGATTCTGTCCAAATTCCCTTTAAAATCATAAATGATTCTCTTTGTTGCCTCAATAACAGACCAGAGAGTAAAACTCTCGGACGTATTTTAAAGATTCTATGCCGCAAACTTAAATATTTTACATATTTTGAGAATCCAGCGTTTAGTTGATCCTGATAAGCGATCGTCGTCACAGCTGTAAACAGGACGGCTTTCTTCTTTCATAAGGGTTTGGTGTCACGACATCTTTGTTTCCAGTGGAACGTTAACGAACTTGACACACACGTCTCCCAGAAATCCTGTATAATTCAACCAATCCGATGACGACTTTGAAAACTCCTGAAGTGTTTCCACTTTTGTGTGCCGTATGCATCACACATTCAGAGGGCGTGACGTCTGAGGCTGAGACTATATAAAAATAAAGTCGACTTGACTAGGTTAAAGGGGACATAACACACACAGTTTTGGGCAATCTTATGATAATCTTGAATACCTATATTGTAGTATTGCATCATTCATATCTCCGAAGAGTCTTCAGTTTTATCAGATTTATAAAAGAAAATACAGCTTGCGATTCTCTCCAAAAAAAGCCAAGCTCCTGGAGGCGAGCCGTGGGCGGAGCTGAAGAGTCACGAGCACTTACACTTACTAACAATCACAGACATTGACGCAGTTTTACAGCAGTTCCTATATGACCGGGATCTTTTATCACTGGGGCTTCTCCATCTTCCAGTACCAAACGATGTGCAAATCCAGTGTCAGAATGTTGTAAAACAGCCTTGTTATAAAACATTCGTCAATGAAATGACGGGAACAAACAAACACGCTTGAGAAACTCCGTTGCTGCCTTGGAAAAACAAATTGCGTCCACTGTTCACATAACACTGAATAAGGTTATCTTTTCCTCTCATCCAAAAACACACTCGACTTCATGCGGCGCCGCAAAGATCGGCTGCCACCTGTCAAAAACAATGCATTCTGGTTACATTAAAAATGCTTTTGTCTAACTTTGATTGGCGTTGCAGCCGCCCTACGATCACATGCATTCAAAGAACCGCGAGAGCCAAACGGGACCAGCCGCCTAGGCCAGGTACTGCAAAAGCATTGATGACGACACACTTTATTCTCATTGGTTAGATTCTGTGATGAAATTGTTGTTGCATGAAACTGTGTTGCATGCTTATTCTAACAATTAAATTCCATTCTTGCCGGGGCACCGTGAAGGCCCTCGACTTCCCGGATGAGTCAGTGGCCACACATCTCTGCCCGCCCATGGCCATCGGCTGGAAGGTAAAGGTCGCCCACCCGTCCAAGCCATGCAGGACTACTTCAGCACTTGCTGGACAAGCGGCCTCAGCACTTCACTCCATGGCGGTCCTCCAGGTCCTTCAGGCCAAACTTTTCTGGAGTCTGGACCGGACCCCGTGATTTGCAAAGAGCTACGCAAGCGCTACTGACCTGGCTTTACGCGCCACAAAGATGACTGCTCAGGCGAGCGGTAGATCCATGGCAAGTCTTGTGGTGCTCCGGTCACCCCCTCTGGCCTGTTTGGATCTGCGGTCTAAGGGTTCGCAGAGTGCTTCACTGCTGCAAAGAAGTCGTCCCAGGCAATGCGACACTTCTTGCCAAAACGCTCCAGCTCTGCGGCTGTCGCCAGTTGCCCCAAGACAGCTCTGACTCAGCAAGCCTGCGAAGCCCGCCTCATCAGCGGCACCGCCGAGGCCTCATTTATAAAATGTTGCGCAGAAACCATCTTAAAATTGATCTTCTCTCAAATATGCATACGTGTGATTCATAAAATGAATGTACGAACAGAAAACGCACGCACGCGTCTCTTTCAGATGTGATATCTATGAATCACTAATGATCTTGAACTTGCGGGCAAATTAATGGTTTCAGCTCTCTGCTTGTAAAAGACTCCTAATTAATGTCATTAACATGTAAAAGATCACCAGTCATCATCCAAATTCTTTCATTTAGAACAGTGAGCTGCAAGAACAGCTTACATTTCCAAAAACCTGCAGTCCTCGAACAAGAAAAAGTGCGTACGTCTACTCAGACCCTGACGTGATACTAAGCATTTTTCCACGCCAAAGACAGTTTTTACAAATATAAGCATAGGCATGGATTTAAGCGTACGCACATTCTAAGATCAAATCTGGGCATACACACGCTTTAAAAATGAGGCCCCCGGTCTCTAAGCCTGAGCCATCGATCCCGCTCAGCATAAATGCTAACCATTCCCTAAGCGCCAAGGACCCCGGCCCAAGGTAGTGCTGGACCCGGGGACTCCGGGATCAACCTGATCCGCGGGACGGGAAGAGGAGGGGGCAAAGTCTCGCTATCACCGGACCACCCCCCAAACAGCCTCTTTTGTGCCTCCAAGCGCCCCGTTCACTTCCGGGTGCCGATGGCAATGTGTTTGTGGTGAATACTGTTGTGAACCCCGGGCCCGTTCAATTAGCGCCTGCACAACTTACCGCTGTTATAGCGAGAAAAATAAAACACAAACATTTCCAAAAACCAAATGTCCTCTTCTGCATTTCACAAGCGTTGGGTCCCCGCATGGTGGCCTGTCGCTCGAACCAACCCAACCCCTTGCCACGCAGGCCGAGGCCTGGCGAGCCATCCCCGGGGTGTCAAGGTGGGTTCTGGGGATAATAGAATGAGGTTATTCACTACAATTTGCTCGAAGACCCCCACGATTCTGCGTCGTGGTCTCCACCTCGGTTCAGAGCAAGGATGTACACGTCCCAAGTCTCGAGGTAAAGAATTTACTAGCGAAACGAGCCATAGAAATGGTACCCCCAGCTCAGAGCGAGTCAGGCTTCTACAGTCGTTATTTCCTTGTCCCCAAAAAGATTGGCGGCCTAAGGCCCATCCTAAGTTTCAGGCTCCTGAACTGTGCCCTCATGAGACGGCCATTCAGGATGGTTACATTGAAACATCCTCTCGCAAGTGTGCCCAGGAGACTGGTTCTTTTCGCTGGATCTGAAAGATGCCTACTTTCACATCCAGCTAGCCCCCCACCACACACGGTTCTTGAGATTCGCCTTCGAGGGAGTGGCATATCAGTACACGGTCACCTTTCGGACTGTCCCTAGCTCCTCGCACTTTTACGAAGAGTGGATGCAGCTCTTTCCCCGCTGAGACAGATGGGAATCCGCATCCTGAATTATCTCGACGACTGGCTCATCCTCGCCCAGTCAGAGAACTAGCTAGTATCCCACAGAGTAACGTCCCCTCAGGAGAGTGGATGCTCCACCCGCATATGGTTCAGAGAATCTGGGATTCTGGGCAGAGGTCAACCTCTTCGCCTCAGAAGACAACTCTCACTGCCCAATTTACTTTTCGAAGGAGAAGGATGCGTTGGCCCATGACTGGCCCAACCTCCTCCTTTACACTTTTCCCCCGATCGCCCTGATATCACAGGTAATCAGGCGAATCAAGGAGAGGGTTCTGTTGGTGGCCCTGCTCTGGAGGCCCCAACACTGGTTCGCAGAGCTGTCTCAGCTGCCCCATGGCCCATTCATCTGAGATGAGACCTCCTCTCTCAGGCGAACAGAACGATATGGCCTGACCCGGCCCTGCACCTTTGGTCTCTCGACGGGAGCTTGCGGACCTCCCCGAGAGCGTGCTAAACATGATATCTCAGGCTTGAGCACCCTCCACAAGGTGGCTCTAAGCCCTTAAATGGTCTGTCTTCTCCGTCGCAAAATAGGCCCAATTTCCTGCGACATATCTCTGATATTGTCCTTCAAGCAGGAGCGGTTGGACAAGGGTCGTTCCCCCTCCACGCTCAAGGTCTATGTAGCAGTCATAGCAGCTTCACACGCTCCTATAGCTGGACAGTCAGTGGGCAGGAACAACCTAGTTGTTCGATTTTTGAAAGGGTCTAGGAGGCTCAACTCACCTCGCCCTGTCACCGTCTCTACATGGGACCTGCCTATGGTGTTGTTCTTATATGCAATGCACATAGACAGATCTAATGTGTTTGCTATTTTATGAATGAACAGATCATGTTAGAGCTTCCATATGCACAACAAGTTAGTGTACATAAGCAATAACATGGATGCAAATGCTGTAAAACGTCTTTCCCAGCAAGATACAGTTCATGCATGCAGCATAGGATGTATTAACTGACAGCTTACACTACTGAAAACATTTCATGCATTTGAAACGACTTCTTATTTGCAATACATATAAACTGTGCAATATAATGCATGCTTATGATGCAAAACTTCATTCACAGCTAGATTTAATTTGTATATGACCATAGGAAGCACTAACTGAAGAGGTTTCATGCATTTAAAACAACTTCTTATTTGCAATAAATGAGAAAAGTTTCTGTGCAATATCATGCATAAACATGCTGTAAAGTTTTTTCCCCAGATGAAGAATGCACTTTTACGACTAAAGCTTGCACTTAGTGAAATGTTTCCATATATATCAAACAAGTTCATATATACAAAGCACATAGACAATTCTAATGTGTTAGATATTTTATGAGTGAGCAGATCATGTTAGAGCAAACATATGTACCAGTGTAAGTTAGTGTGTATAAGCAATTACATGCATGCATATGCTGTAAAACGTCTTTCCCATTGAGAGCTAGTTCATGCATGTAGTATATAATGTACTAGCTGACAGCTTACACAACTGAACATGTTTCATGCATTTGAAAC
>NW_015507062.1:232494-232999 GCF_001515645.1 Sinocyclocheilus grahami
AACACTGCGAGAGCGTCATTACCAGGAGCAGAAAGTGTCTGACTTTTAATTCCGCCCCGACTGCAAGCGGCTACTCTCTCCAGCCAGAGGCAGGCTAGGTAGTTCCTCTCGAACAACCTAGTCTTCTCGAGGAAGTGACTGAAGCGAGAGTTAGTTGAAGCATGCAGAATAATGAATAAAGATTTCACTTACTGGAAGTGTTCCGTGTACTTGAGACAAGTTATTTTATGCAATGCACAGACATATCTAATGTGTTAGATATTTTATGAATGAACAGATCATTTTAGAGCATCTATATGCACAACAAGTGTAAGTTAGTGAGTATAAGCAATAACATGCATGCATAAACCCTGAAAGCCCAGATGATGAGTTTTCGTCAGAGAGCAAAGAACCACTTAGGACATACTTTGGGAAGGGTAGGAATTTCATTATCCTTAAAGAAGGATATTTGGAATTAGAAGTTTGTGTTTTGGTGAACGGCCAATAACGATCTTCGGCACGGAGA
>NW_015507062.1:233009-235010 GCF_001515645.1 Sinocyclocheilus grahami
TAACACTAACCCTAAGCCAACACTAACCCTAACCTAACCAAGCCTTAAACCCTAACTCTAACCTAACACTAACCTTAGATTAGGCAATGTGGTTTTATATAAAATAGGAGGTCTGAATGGAAAACCTGTAATACATGCAATCGGCCATGAAAAAGGTCAAGAGAAGTGATATTCAGGAAGAAAAAAACTTTCCCAAATTAAAGCTCAGAAAAAGTTATGAAACATATTTTTATAGGGATTATCAGCGGATAAACCCACACATGCAAAGAGCAGAAAGAGAGAAACTGCTTTAGACAGGTATAGGTATGACATGCGGGCAGGTGTGGAGTCTGCTGAATGGAGGAGATGCTACGCAGATGACAGGCAAGAAAAAGCCAGTGCAGATACTAAGTTAAAGTCAAGAGAAGGAAAAGACAAAAAGAAAATGACCGAAATTTTGAAAGAATAGGATTTTTCGGCTACCCTTAAAAAAGCCTTAATGAAGATAAAAGGAAATTGATCAAAGGTTATACAAAACATATGATGAAACCACGTTTTGCGTGGATACAGGAGCCGACTTTAGCGTCATTAAACCCACAGAAAAACATGATGAATTCATGGAGGTAGTTACAGTGGAGGATTTTGACGTTAATTCAAGGAATAAACATGTATGGAGAAAAAGAAGATAAATGTAATTCTTGGAAGCGAAAACTTACTGTGCCCAGATGACTTGATAAAAATAGGAAAAATAGGAGTAGTCGACCAGAACAAAGAAAGAAATTAATAGTGCAACCAGAGAGGGAAAACGGCAATGGACTGAGCAAAATGGAACAGGCCAGATTAAAATGAATTAAAATGGCTCTGAACAGTGGTGCACTCGAACGGCAAACCGAAACACTCCCTTTACATGTTCAAGTCTCTGAACAAGAAGAGTAAGTCACACTGATGCTTTCTAATGAGGGGGGTAAATGCCCCCTTGCCTCATCAACAGGAAACAGCAATGAAGCGTTATCCAGACAATGGAGCAGAATGGGTCTTAGCTTCTGTAACCAAAAGACTATTGCAACTAAAAGCTATAAAGAACAGCCTATAGTAATTTTTTCCATGGCAGAATAACTAGCCAGGTTGAAGAAAAATGTTGTGATGAACCAGGCTTGCATACACAGTCACAGGTGGGACCAATGGAGCCTGATATTGGGAGACAATCTGAAGAAAAAATGACTAAGTATCACGACGACCACAGGAATCTCCCGAAATATTTCACTGATGGAAGTGAAAAGGCAGGGAAATTAAGATGGGGTTACTTAGTCAAGCATAATGGACAGCTGATCACCTCACAAAGTGATGAAATAGAAGGAACTGCTCAGATAGCGGAAGTAACAGCCGTTGACGGGCACTTCAGGGAGCTGTTGAATTAGGGCATAAAGAAATTGTTTTAACCAGTGATTCTGAATATGTTACAGACGGTATCAATAAAGAATTAGAAAAATGGAAAGCTAACGATTTTCACACAGCTCGAAGTAAACCGATGGCACAAAAAGAGAAAAGGAAAAAAAAAAACACATAGCTGATCTATTAAAGTAACAGCTCACACATACCATCAGGCAAGTCACACGAAGGCAGCGAAGGGAAGCTGCGTATTGCACGCTTATTTTCTGACGATAATCAGTTCATGCATGCAGTATAAGGAAAGCTTGTCCTAACTGAAAAATGTTCATGCTTTGTGAAAAGACTTCGTATTTACAATGCATATAAACAGTTTCTGTGCAATGTCATACATGCATATGCTGAAAGTTAGTTGAAGCATGCACGACTAAAGCTTGCACTTACTGAAAGTGTTCCGAATTCTTATATGCAATGCACATAGACATAACGTCTTAGAGATTTTATGCATAAAAATATTATGTTAGAGCTTCTATGCACAACAAGTGTAAGTTATATATAAGCAATAATCAACGACTCAAGCTTGCACTTACCGAAAGTGTTTCGTGTTTTTGAAACAAGTTCTTATATGCAATGAGC
>NW_015507062.1:235020-236169 GCF_001515645.1 Sinocyclocheilus grahami
AAAAAAAAAACACATAGCTGATCTATTAAAGTAACAGCTCACACATACCATCAGGCAAGTCACACGAAGGCAGCGAAGGGAAGCTGCGTATGGGAACAGAGAAGTAGATGAACTAATAGGCTACGTCAAGCTTCAGGAAATAACAGAGTTATTTCAAAAGTTACATGATGAGCTAAATCATCCCAGTGCAAATATGATTCAAGTGGAACTTAGATTAAGAAATCTAAACATCCCTAATGGGAGAACTCGTTATATGGAGATAAGAAAGGAATGCCAGTTTTGCAGGAAATTTATGACATCCAAGGGCTGCAAGGAAAGTGAGCTGCCTAAAGATTTTCTTTTACGATACGTTCTGTTAAAGAATGGTTTGGTAAGAATAAAAGCCTAGGAGACTGGGACACGCTTACTAATAAATGTTTATTGGATCTCAGCAGGTGCAATATGGTGAACTCGAATGAAAGGGAAATTAAGAAAAAATCCAAAGTTTGAAGTCGGTGACCAAGTCATTATAACAAGGAGACATAAGATGTTAAAGTACGGATAGACTCATACAGAGTATCTGGAAATTTCGGTAAAGGGTGCACTTGCAGGTGGCAAGGCACGAATTTGTGGACATACATTACAGACCGTAAGGCAAAAGACCAGACTTTAATGTCATCCAGGTCGATGTGGGAGAGGTTAAGAGTTCTCAAACCGTTAGGATTATTCCAGGATGTCCAGGTTCTCTAGGCATCCTTATTTAGGGATGAGAGCACACGAGCAGGAGGCCTTTCTTGAAGCAAGAATGCCCATATTCCCAAGGGATGGGAAGGAAGCGAAGGACAGGGCTATTTTAGGAAGAGAAGTGTTTGTCCAAGAAATAAAAAGAAAAGATGGCGAAAAAGGTTTGACCCTCACGAACGTGGAGTCCAGGAAGCGGCATCTTACGCTTTGGCAAACTTCTTTTTAAACAAGACTCTTGAGCATTTTATTAAGAATAACCTATTATCAGACCTTGAATATAAAACTTCTAAAGAAGCCCCATAGAGACACGGACTCTGGCTGAGCAGATACGGACACCGGTGGGAAGAGTATTGAAGCTTCTATTACATTTTTAATAGAACAGGTTTTTTACTGCAACTGCTTGTGGAAAACAAAGATGTGAATAGA
>NW_015507062.1:237879-238144 GCF_001515645.1 Sinocyclocheilus grahami
CAAGAGCTGGGTTTGGATTGGTCTCTGCCGGAGGAGCCCACCCGCGGCTGCCTGGACGAATGGTTCTTGCCGGGGCACCGTGAAGGCCCTCGACTTCCCGGATGAGTCAGTGGCCACACATCTCTGCCCGCCCATGGCCATCGGCTGGAAGGTAAAGGTCGCCCACCTGTCCAAGCCATGCAGGACTACTTCAGCACTTGCTGGACAAGCGGCCTCAGCGCTTCACTCCATGGCGGTCCTCCAGGTCCTTCAGGCCAAACTTTTC
>NW_015507062.1:238154-238745 GCF_001515645.1 Sinocyclocheilus grahami
AAACAATTTTCTGAGATAGATATTTTATGCATAAGAAGAATATGTCAGATATTCTTAAGTGTAAGTTAGTATATCTGAGCAATACCATGCATGCATGTGCTGTAGAGCTTCTTTCCTGATGATAGTCGGTTCATTCGTGCAAATAAGGAAGGATAGCTTGTGCTAACTGAAAATGTTTTATGCGTTGTGAAAAGTCTTCTTGTTTGCAATGCATATGAACATTTTCTGTGTAATATAATTTATGCATGTGCTGTAAAGCTCTTTTCCCAGCTAGATTTAGTTGAAGCATGCAGTAAAACGAATAAAGCTTTCACTTACCGAAAGTTTTCCATGTATTTGTAATTGAGTTCTTATATGCAAAGCACATAGACAGATCTAAAGTGTAAGAAACTTATGCTTAACAAGATCAAGTTAGAGCTTCTATGCACAACAAGTGTAAGTTAGTGTATATAAGCAATAACATGAATGCAAATGCAGTAAAACGTCTTTCCCAGCGAGAGATAGTTCATGCATTCAGTATATGATGCGTTAGCTGACAGCTTACATTACTGAAAATATTTCATGCATTTGAAACGATTTCTTAATTGCAAT
>NW_015507062.1:240346-240780 GCF_001515645.1 Sinocyclocheilus grahami
GACAGCTTACATTACTGAAAATATTTCATGCATTTGAAACGATTTTTATTTGCAATGCATATCAACAATTTTCTGAGATAGATATTTTATGCATAAGAAGGATATGTTAGATCTTCTTAAGCATAGCAAGTGTAAGTTAGTGTATCTGAGCAATACCATGCATGCAGATGCTCCTTTCTGATGATAGTCATGATAGTCGGTTCATTCGTGCAATTAAGGAAGGATAGCTTGTGCTAACTGAAATTGTTTCATGCATTGTGAAAAGACTTCTTATTTGTAGTGCATATGAACAGTTTCAGTGTAATATCATTTATGCATGTGCTGTAAAGCTCTTTTCCCATCGAGATTTAGTTGAAGCATACAGTAAAACGAATAAAGCTTTCACTTACCCAAAGTGTTCCATGTATTTGTAATTGAGTTCTTATATGCAATGC
>NW_015507062.1:242477-243068 GCF_001515645.1 Sinocyclocheilus grahami
AAACAATTTTCTGAGATAGATATTTTATGCATAAGAAGAATATGTCAGATATTCTTAAGTGTAAGTTAGTATATCTGAGCAATACCATGCATGCATGTGCTGTAGAGCTTCTTTCCTGATGATAGTCGGTTCATTCGTGCAAATAAGGAAGGATAGCTTGTGCTAACTGAAAATGTTTTATGCGTTGTGAAAAGTCTTCTTGTTTGCAATGCATATGAACATTTTCTGTGTAATATAATTTATGCATGTGCTGTAAAGCTCTTTTCCCAGCTAGATTTAGTTGAAGCATGCAGTAAAACGAATAAAGCTTTCACTTACCGAAAGTTTTCCATGTATTTGTAATTGAGTTCTTATATGCAAAGCACATAGACAGATCTAAAGTGTAAGAAACTTATGCTTAACAAGATCAAGTTAGAGCTTCTATGCACAACAAGTGTAAGTTAGTGTATATAAGCAATAACATGAATGCAAATGCAGTAAAACGTCTTTCCCAGCGAGAGATAGTTCATGCATTCAGTATATGATGCGTTAGCTGACAGCTTACATTACTGAAAATATTTCATGCATTTGAAACGATTTCTTAATTGCAAT
>NW_015507062.1:244926-246054 GCF_001515645.1 Sinocyclocheilus grahami
AAGGATAGTTTGTGCTAACTGAAATTGTTTCATGCATTGTGAAAAGACTTTTTATTTGTAATGCATATGACAGTTTCAGTGTAATAAAAGGCATGCATATGCTGTAAAGCTCTTTTCCCATCGAGATTTAGTTGAAGCATGCAGTAAAACGAATAAAGCTTTCACTTACCGAAAGTGTTCCATGTATTTGTAATTGAGTTCTTATATGCAATGCACATAGACAGATCTAAAGTGTTAGAGACTTATGCTGAACAAGATCATGTTAGAGATTCTATACACAACAAGTGTAAGTTAGTGTATATAAGCAATAACATGAATGCAAATGCAGTAAAACGTCTTTCCCAGCGAGAGATAGTTCATGCATGCAGTATATGATGCATTAGCTGACAGCTTACATTACTGAATATATTTCATGTATTTGAAACGATTTCTTAAATGCAATGCATACAAACCGTTTCTGTTATAGAGACTTTTTGCATAAGGATATGTTAGATCTTCTTAAGCATAGCAAGTGTAAGTTAGTGCATCCGAGCAATACCATGCATGCATATGCTGTAGAGCTTCTTTCCTGATGATAGTCGGTTCATTCGTGCAATTTAAGGAAGGATAGCTTGTGCTAACTGAAAATATTTTATGCATTTGAAACGATTTTTATTTGCAATGCATATAAACAATTTTCTGAGATAGATATTTTATGCATAAGAAGGATATGTCAGATCTTCTTAAGTGTAAGTTAGTATATCTGAGCAATACCATGCATGCATATGCTGTAGAGCTTCCTTTCTGATGATAGTCGGTTCATTCGTGCAATATAAGGCAGGATAGCTTGTGCTAACTGAAAATATTTTATGCATTTGAAACGATTTTTATTTGCAATGCATATAAACAATTTTCTGAGATAGATATTTTATGCATAAGAAGGATATGTTAGATCTTCTTAAGTGTAAGTTAGTGTGTCCGAGCAATACCATGCATGCATATGCTGTAGAGCTTCCTTTCTGATGATAGTCGGTTCATTCGTGCAATATAAGGCAGGATAGCTTGTGCTAACTGAAAATATTTTATGCATTTGAAACGATTTTTATTTGCAATGCATATAAACAATTTTCTGAGATAGATATTTTATGC
>NW_015507062.1:246545-253271 GCF_001515645.1 Sinocyclocheilus grahami
CATGCATGCAGTATATGATGCATTAGCTGACAGCTTACATTACTGAAAATAATTCTTGCATTTGAAACGATTTCTTAATTGCAATGCATATAAACCATTTCTGTGATAGAGACTTTATGCATAAGGATATGTTAGATCTTCTTAAGCACAGCAAGTGTAAGTTAGTGTATCTGAGCAATACCATGCATGCATATGCTGTAGAGCTTCTTTCCTGATGATAGTCGGTTCATTCGTGCAAAATAAGGAAGGATAGCTTGTGCTAACTGAAAATGTTTTATGCATTGTGAAAAGTCTTCTTATTTGCAATGCCTATGAACAGTTATGTTAGATCTTCTTAAGCACAGCAAGTGTAAGTTAGTGTATCTGAGCAATACCATGCATGCATATGCTGTAGAGCTTCTTTCCTGATGATAGTCGGTTCATTCGTGCAAAATAAGGAAGGATAGCTTGTGCTAACTGAAAATGTTTTATGCATTGTGAAAAGTCTTCTTATTTGCAATGCCTATGAACAGTTATGTTAGATCTTCTTAAGCACAGCAAGTGTAAGTTAGTGTATCTGAGCAATACCATGCATGCATATGCTGTAGAGCTTCTTTCCTGATGATAGTCGGTTCATTCGTGCAAAATAAGGAAGGATAGCTTGTGCTAACTGAAAATGTTTTATGCATTGTGAAAAGTCTTCTTATTTGCAATGCCTATGAACAGTTATGTTAGATCTTCTTAAGCACAGCAAGTGTAAGTTAGTGTATCTGAGCAATACCATGCATGCATATGCTGTAGAGCTTCTTTCCTGATGATAGTCGGTTCATTCGTGCAAAATAAGGAAGGATAGCTTGTGCTAACTGAAAATGTTTTATGCATTGTGAAAAGTCTTCTTATTTGCAATGCCTATGAACAGTTATGTTAGATCTTCTTAAGCACAGCAAGTGTAAGTTAGTGTATCTGAGCAATACCATGCATGCATATGCTGTAGAGCTTCTTTCCTGATGATAGTCGGTTCATTCGTGCAAAATAAGGAAGGATAGCTTGTGCTAACTGAAAATGTTTTATGCATTGTGAAAAGTCTTCTTATTTGCAATGCCTATGAACAGTTATGTTAGATCTTCTTAAGCACAGCAAGTGTAAGTTAGTGTATCTGAGCAATACCATGCATGCATATGCTGTAGAGCTTCTTTCCTGATGATAGTCGGTTCATTCGTGCAAAATAAGGAAGGATAGCTTGTGCTAACTGAAAATGTTTTATGCATTGTGAAAAGTCTTCTTATTTGCAATGCCTATGAACAGTTATGTTAGATCTTCTTAAGCACAGCAAGTGTAAGTTAGTGTATCTGAGCAATACCATGCATGCATATGCTGTAGAGCTTCTTTCCTGATGATAGTCGGTTCATTCGTGCAAAATAAGGAAGGATAGCTTGTGCTAACTGAAAATGTTTTATGCATTGTGAAAAGTCTTCTTATTTGCAATGCCTATGAACAGTTATGTTAGATCTTCTTAAGCACAGCAAGTGTAAGTTAGTGTATCTGAGCAATACCATGCATGCATATGCTGTAGAGCTTCTTTCCTGATGATAGTCGGTTCATTCGTGCAAAATAAGGAAGGATAGCTTGTGCTAACTGAAAATGTTTTATGCATTGTGAAAAGTCTTCTTATTTGCAATGCCTATGAACAGTTATGTTAGATCTTCTTAAGCACAGCAAGTGTAAGTTAGTGTATATAAGCAATAACATGAATGCAAATGCAGTAAAACGTCTTTCCCAGCGAGAGATAGTTCATGCATGCAATATATGATGCATTAGCTGACAGCTTACTTTACTGAAAATATTTCATGCATTTGAAACGATTTCTTATTTGCAATGCATATAAACCGTTTCTGTGATAGAGACTTTTTGCATAAGGATATGTTAGATCTTCTTAGGATAGCTTGTGCTAACTGAAAATGTTTTATGCATTGTGAAAAGTCTTCTTATTTGCAATGCCTATGAACAGTTATGTTAGATCTTCTTATGCACAGCAAGTGTAAGTTAGTGTATCCGAGCAATACCATATATGCATATGCGGTAGAGCTTTTTCCTGATGATAGTCGGTTCATTCATGCAATATAAGGAAGGATAGCTTGTGCTAACTGAAAATTTTTCATGCATTGTGAAAAGACTTCTTATTTGAAATGCATATGAACAGTTTCTGTGTAACATAAGGCATGCATATGCTGTAAAGCTCTTTTCCCAGCGAGAGTTAGTTGAAGCATGCAGTAAAACGAATAAAGCTTTCACTTACTGAAAGTGTTCCATGTATTTGTAATTGAGTTCTTATGCACATAGACAGATCTAAAGTGTTAGAGACTTATGCTTAACAAGATCATGTTAGAGCTTCTATGCACAACAAGTGTAAGTTAGTGTATATAAGCAATAAAATGAATGCAAATGCAGTAAAACGTCTTTCCCAGCGAGAGATAGTTCATGCATGCAGTATATGATGCATTAGCTGACAGCTTACACTACTGAAAAGATTTCATGCACTTGAAACGATTTCTTATTTGCAATGCATATAAACCGCTTCTGTGATAGAGAATTTATGCATAACAAGGATATGTTAGATCTTCTTATGCACAGCAAGTGTAAGTTAGTCTATCCGAGCAATACCATGCATGCATATGCTGAAAAGATTCTTTCCTGACGATAGTCAGTTCATGCATGCAGTGTAAGGAAGGATAGCTTGTGCTAACTGAAAATGTTTTATGCATTGTGAAAAGTCTTCTTATTTGCAATTCATATGAACAGTTTCTGTGTAATTTCATGCATGCATGTGCTGTAAAGCTCTTTTCCCAGCGAGAGTTAGTTGAAGAATGCACTTTAACGTCTAAAGATTGTACTTAATTAAAAAATTCCATATATATCAAACAACTTCATATATGCAATGCACAATGTCAGATCTAAAGTGTTAGAGGCTTATGCATAACAAGATCATGTTAGCGCTTCTATGCACAACAAGTGTAAGTTAGTATATATCAGCAAAAACATGAATGCAAATGCAGTAAAACGTCCTTCCCAGCGAGAGATATTTCATGCATGCAGTATATGATGCATTAGCTGACAGCTTACACTACTGAAAATATTTCATGCATTTGAAACGATTTCTTATTTGCAATGCACATAAACCGTTTCTGAGATAGAGATTTTATGCATAACAAGGATATGTTAGATCTTCTTAAGCACAGCAAGTGTAAGTTAGTGTATCCGAGCAATACCATGCATGCATATGCTGTAGAGCTTCTTTCCTGATGATAGTTGGTTCATTCGTGCAATATAAGGAATAAAGCTTTCACTGCATTGTGAAAAGACTTCTTATTTGTAATGCAAATGAACAGTTTCTGTGCAAGATCATGCAATCACATGCTGTAAAGATTTTTTCCCAGCGAGAGTTAGTTCAAGCATGCAGTATAACGAATAAAGCTTTCACTTACTGAAAGTGTTCCATGAATTTGTAAACAAGTTCTTATATGCAAATCACGTAGACAGCTCTAATGTGTTAGATATTTTATAAATAAACAGATCATGTTAGAGCTTCTATATGTACAACCAGTGTAAGTTTGTGTGTATAAGCAATAACATGCAGGCATATGCTGTAAAACGTCTTTCCGAGCGTGAGATCGTTCAAGCATGTAGAATATAAAACATTAGCTGCCATAACGTACACAACTGAAAATGTTTCATGCATATGAAACGACTTCTTATTTGCAATGCATATAAACAGTTTCTGTACAAAATAATGCATACAATATGATGTAAAACTTGTTCCACTGCAAAAGTTAATTTATGCACGCATTATAGGACGCACTAACTAATAATTGCACTAACTGAAAAGGTTTCATGCATGACGATAGTCAGTTCATGCATGCAGTATAACGAATAAAGCTTTCACTTACTGAAAGTGTTCTGTGTATTTGAAACGAGTTCTCATATGCAAAGCACATAGAGAGATCTAATGTGTTAGATACGTCTATATGTACAACAAGTGTAAGTTAGTGTGCATAAGCAATAATATGCATGCATATGCTATTAAACGTCTTTCCCAGTGAGAGATAGTTCATGCATGCAGTATATGATGCATTAGCTGACAGCTTAATCAACTGAAGAAGTTTCATGCATTTTAAAGGACTTCTTATTTGCAATGTATATAAACAGTTTCTGTGCAATATAATGCATGCATATGATGTAAAACGTCTTTCATAGTGAGAGTTAATTTATGCATGCAGCATAGGATGCACTAACTGACAACTTGCACTAACTGAAAAGGGTTCATGCATTTGAAACGACTTATTTGCAATGCATATGAACAGTTTCTGTGCAATATCATGCATGCATATGCTGAAAAGCTTTTTTTTCCCAGCGAGAAACGACTTATTTGCAATTCATATAGACCGTTCTAAACACTTGGAGGATTACAAGAATATGTTTGAGCTTCTTTGCACAGCCAGTGTAGGTTATTGTTCCTTAAAAAAAAACATGCATATGATGTAAAACTTCATTTTCAGTGAGATTTAAATCATGCATGCCGTATTAGTAACGCTTGCACTTACTGAAAGTGTTTCATACATATGAAATGATTTCTTGTATGCATTTCATATAGAAAGTTTTAATGTTTTAGAGAGTTTATGCACAACAAGATCATGTTAGAGCAAATATGCACTGCAAGTGTTAGAGTATATTAGCAATAAAATGCAGGTGTATGCTGTAAAGCTTTTTTTCCCAGTGAGAGTTAGTTGAAGAATGCACTTTAACGACTAAAACTTGCACTTACTAAACGTTTTCCATATATATCAAACAAGGTTATATATGCAATGCACATAGACAGATCTAATGTGTTAGAGACTTTATGCATAACAAGATTATGTTAGAGCATCTATGAACAGCAAGTGTAAGTTAGTTTACTGTAGAATCAAATGAGCCAATAGATATTACATTTCCCTCCCCCGATCAATTCTCACTTGGAAACTGTGACAACAAACCAGGTAAAATAGAAATTCACTTTGATGATTTTCTCATCCAAGGCATCCAAAAGGACTAGAGCCGAAAGGTCAAAAAACAAAAGAAGAAGAAAAATAGAAGAAAACAGGACGGGACATCACCTGATGGAGCAGCATCAAATCATTTTTAGAATAAGGAAAATAATTAAATTTCTGCGGAAACAGGAGGATTTGAATGAGAAAATGATGAGAATGCTAAAGGAAATTATTGATTTGGCGAATTTTAATTTGGAGTTGCAATCTCTAGCAAATGATATTAAAGCTTTGAGATTGCAAACATCTGATATAAAATCTGAGAGGTCTTAAAAAAGGCTACTTTTACATCCTTTTTTAATTTGTACATCCTGTTAAGAGTTTTTTACTCAACAGTTAAAGCTACCACGTGTGTATACTCTGTGCTCACTGTACAATGATTGTGCAAGGAGGTGCATTTTGCAATAACGTTGCAGAATGGACCCTCTTTCTTAAAGTGTTGTATTGTGATATGTTTTATTTTATCTTAAAAGAAATGTTGCGATATCGTATAGAAACTGCTATTTGCCTAGCCTACGCCTTTGAGATGTTGTAATTGTTTAGATTAAAGTAGAGATAGATTAGCTTGCTGTTCTAAAAAGATGCTGTAATTTCTCCATTTGAACTTATGCTACTATGAGGTTGCTAACTATGTCAAAGGTCACATTTCCTGGCATACGCAATCTATGCCCCGCTCACACAAAGAGAAATGGGTGTGTGTGTTTGTGTATTATCTGAATATGGAGATACGGAAAGGACACGTATTGTATGTATGACTATAAAATGTGATGTTTGGAACACATTTTGGCCGCAATTCGAGGTGAAGACTTCTCGCTGTTTATGTTTACTATTTTGTTTACTATTTATTTGAATGCTTATGAGTAACTGTTTTTAATAAAGCAAAACCATTTACAATGGTGACGCATTAAACGTCTTTTTAAACAAGTCTCTTGAGTATTTTATTATTAATAACCTATTATCAGAACTTGAATATACAGGTGCATCTCAATAAATTAGAATGTCATGGAAAAGTTCATTTATTTCAGTAATTCGACTCAAATTGTGAAACTCGTGTATTAAATAAATTCAATGCACACAGACTGAAGTAGTTTAAGTTTTGGTTCTTTTAATTGTGATGATTTTGGCTCACATTTAACAAAAGCCCACCAATTCACTATCTCAACAAATTAGAATACTTCAAAAGACCAATAAAACATTTTTTTTAGTGAATTGTTGGCCTTCTGGAAAGTATGTTCATTTACTGTACATGTACTCAATACTTGGTAGGGACTTCTTTTGCTTTAATTACTGCCTCAATTCGGCGTGGCATGGAGGTGATCAGTTTGTGGCACTGCTGAGGTGGTATGGAAGCCCAGGTTTCTTTTTGACAGTGGCCTTCAGCTCATCTGTTTTTTTTGGTCTCTTGTTTCTCATTTTCCTCTTGACAATACCCCATAGATTCTCTATGGGGTTCAGGTCTGGTGAGTTTGCTGACCAGTCAAGCACACCAACACCATAGTCATTTAACCAACTTTTGGTGTTTCTTGGTAAACGGGTGCAGTGACGTTGGTTTTCAAAAAACACAATGGACCAACACCAGCAGATGACATTGCACCCCAAATCATCACAGACTGTGGAAACTTAACACTGGACTTCAAGCAACTTGGGCTATGAGCTTCTCCACCCTTCC
>NW_015507062.1:253358-257952 GCF_001515645.1 Sinocyclocheilus grahami
AACAGTCCAGTTCTTCTTCTCCTTAGCCCAGGTAAGACGCCTCTGACATTGTCTGTGGTTCGGAGTGGCTTAACAAGAGGAATACGACAACTGTAAGCCAAATTCCTTGACTCGTCTGTGTGTGGTGGCTCTTGATGCCTTGACAGTTCTAAAAAGATGCTGTAATTTCTCCATTTGAACTTATGCTACTATGAGGTTGCTAACTATGTCAAAGGTCACATTTCCTGGCATACGCAATCTATGCCCCGCTCACACAAAGAGAAATGGGTGTGTGTGTTTGTGTATTATCTGAATATGGAGATACGGAAAGGACACGTATTGTATGTATGACTATAAAATGTGATGTTTGGAACACATTTTGGCCGCAATTCGAGGTGAAGACTTCTCGCTGTTTATGTTTACTATTTTGTTTACTATTTATTTGAATGCTTATGAGTAACTGTTTTTAATAAAGCAAAACCATTTACAATGGTGACGCATTAAACGTCTTTTTAACTTCTAAAGAAGCTCCATAGAGACACGGACTCAGGTTGAGCAGATACGGAGGGAAGAGTACTGAAGCTTCTATTACATCTCCTAATATAAGAGTAAGGGCGGTATTTATTTATTGCAACTGCTTGTGGAAAACAAAGATGTGAATAGAGGATTTATATATTCTTTAATCGGGATAACAAATACAACATGGCGCCCAAATGTGTGGGGCTTGAATATTGAAGAAAAATTCAAGGATAATAGTCTAAGTGAGTGAGAAGTTGCCTAGTAAGTGCTTACAGACCACGGCCACAGTAGTAGTCCAGAGGGACTTGTATGATACACGCGCAGGCTTGTAAAGACCTGATAAGAGAAAGACAAAGGCTTTGTGAACTCTCAGCAAAGAGAGGGAGTATCGTTAAAGTATAAACCTAAATCCAGGGAAAATTCAAAGTGAATTACGATGGGGAAAATGACGACAGTCTTGTTCCTCAGGATTGGATTAATTCCACACAGTGTAACTGCGGATCTGGTCAAATACCATTGCAAGAAAAAAGAATGATAGCTTCAGTTGTGAATTTTAGGATTTGTGAGGGAGCAGAAATTCCACCCTTTATTTATTCGAACAAAGGGGGAAGGGATGGATCGCCCAAGGTTAGAGTGTTTGACGAATTTGGGGGCGAAATCAGAAACATACCAACAAAATGAGTTGGGATGCCCTTGATGAAGTTTATACGGGGAAGGATCCGAACGCCGATCCTTAGCTCCCAGTTTTGTACACCGCAGAGAGGGAAATAGAAGCACTTTAGATTCAAGTGCTCCACAGCCGGAAAACCCTGAAAGCCCAGATGATGGGTTTTCGTCAGAGAGCGAAGAACCGCTTAGGACATTTTGGGAAAGGTAGGAATTTAATTATCCATAAAGAAGGGTATTTGGAATTAGAAGAAGAAGTTTGTGTTTTGGTGAACCAATAACGATCTTCAGCACGGAGAAGGGGTAGCCGGTGCTTTTCGAAAGTGGGCAGGACAGAAATTTCAGGAAGTGTCAGATATAATATAATATAATATAATATTAACCTAACACTAACACTAACTCTAACACTAACCTTAACCCAACAGTAACCCTAACCTAACCAAACCTTAAACCCTAACTCTAACCTAACACTAACCTTAGAATAGGCTAAACACTAGAATAGAACACTAACCTTAGAATAGACTATTATCCTTCTATGGTTTTATAGAAAATAGGAGGTCCGAATGGAAAACCTGTAATACATGCAATCGTCCATGAAACAGGTCAAGAGAAGTGATATTCAGGAAGAAAAAAAAGTAGAAAACGTTCTGAAATTAAAGCTTAGAAAAGTTATGAAACATATTTTTCAAGGGATTTTCAGGGGATAAACCCACACATGCAAAGAGCAGAAAGAGAGAAACTGCTTTAGACAGAATAGATAAGTGAGATGATGAATATGTTCCCGGTATAATGTGCGGGCAGGTGTGGAGTCTGCTGAATGGAGGAGATGCTACACAGATCCTCACAGACACCTCATTAAAGCACCCAGCTAAATGAGCGATTTTAGCTCAAACAGGGTTAAGAAAAAAATAATAAAATAGGAATGCGGTAGGTATTGACCAGTTTGAGGAATATTATTCGGACGTGGGACCAGAAAGTGACAGTTCAGACAGTGACTCGGATGAGAATCAGGAAGATTCAGATTATGAAGAGTTAATAGTGAAAAGAACAGAAATAAATGTGATAACGAACCCTGTCAGAACATTGCAGGTGCCGAGAAGGCTCCATTTCCGAGATAGAACTCCTGAGGCAGAAAATCAGTCGGAAGGAGAAATAGACCGACCAGTTGAGATTAATGCACTAAATCAACATTTAGAAGCATTACATTTAAGGACACCAGGTCAAAGAAGGCCAATAACTCCCATAAGCCAGGTGCGTTCTCCAAGACAAACAGAGATTAATTCGATGGAATCCAGAGTAACTCTGGAAGAATTAATGAGAAAAGACCAGGAGATGAAGCTTTTGAAAAAGGCCAAATTAAAAAAATACCACAGTGAAAGGAAAAGTCAGAGAATTGGTTCGTTACGGCGAACAGATGAAAATGTCTGGTGAATCAAAAGACTCGCATATTTTGGCTGAGTTTGGACTGCACGGAGGCAGAAAATTAACTAGGAAAAAATTCTGGAAAATATATGAATAGCTAATAGTCCAATCGAAGTATGAACATGTGATTCAAGGAGGAATTCCTCCTCCACAGAGACAATACAAAATTAATAGTGCAAGCAGAGAGGGAAAATGGCAATGGACTGAGCAAATGGAACAGGCCAGATTAAAATTAATTAAAATGGGCCTGAATAGTGGTGCACTCGAGCAGCGAGACGAAACACTCCCTTTACATGTTCAAGTCTCTGAACAAGAAGAGGAAGTCACGCTGACGCTTTCTAATGAGGGGGGTAAAAGCCCCCTTGCCTTCCTGACTCATCAACAGGAAACAGCAATGAAGCGTTATCCAACAATGGAGCAGAACGGGTCTTAGCTTCTGTAACCAAAAGGCTATTGCAACTAAAAGCTATAGGAATGCCAGGTTTGCAGGAAATGTATGACATCCAAGGGTTGCAAGGAAAGTGAGCTGCCTAAAGATTTTCCAGGCCAACAAGTGAGTACAGATTTCGCAGGGCCGATACGGCCTAGCCCTTGCAAAGGAAATTGTTATTTCCTGCTTATTGATAAATGTTTATTGGATCTCAGCAGGTGCAATACGGTGAACTCGAAAGAAAGGGAAATTAAGAAAAAATCCAACGTTTGAAATCGGTGACCAAGTCATTATAACAAGGAGACATAAGGTAGGCAAGTTTTCTGAGGGATTGGGCACTGTTGATCAGGTGAAAGCAAGAACAGGGTCTAATTGGATGCTATGCGATGGCGCCGCAGATGGCAGCCTCAGTGTTGGGCTCTCTAGTGTTTGTACTGTTTTTGTTAGTTTTTCCTGTTTTTTGTTTCTCAAACACGATCAGTTTTACCAGGGATGAGCTGCTGAACATTCGGCAGTACACACCACACAATCTTCTACCGGATTTCGTTTATTCGGATGTTTTGCTGAACGTTGTAGTTGTGACTTATGTGAGCAGTGGTGCTGATCAAGCGCTTCAGGACGCGCAGACGGAGGAAGCGAGCCAGTGCACCCGTGAAGTTCAGGAAGCGCAGATTGAGAACGGCACTGCCTAGCATCCGTCTGGTGAATCTCAGCTCTCTACCCAACAAAACGGACAAACTTCTGCTCTCCCGGACAAATAAGGATTTTTCACACTCTACTGCTCTGTGTTTCACGGAAACCTGGCTGAATGATGCCATTCCGGATAGCGCGCTACAACTGCCGGGCTTTCAGCTGTTCAGAGCAGATCGTGACGCAGAGCGCACGTGAGCTCAGCTTTACAGAAACTCACTGATCAGATCACAGAGACAGAGCAACAACACCCGGACTCTGTTTTAATCATTCTCGGGGACTTTAATAAAGCAAATTTAAACTTTCCTGTGAACTGCCAAAATACAGACAGCATGCTACATGTCCCACCAGAGACAGTAATATACTGGACCATTGTTACTCCACAATAAAGGATGCATATCGCTCAGTCCCCAGAGCAGCTGTAGGACATCTTACCCCACACCCACTCTGAACATCTCTCCACACAACCATCAACACCTCCTGCAACCCCCCTCTCCCCCACTCCTACGTTTCAGATCAGTGAGGATGTGTGCCAGGTCTTCAGAAAGAACAAGAGAAGAAAAGCACCAGGCCCAGATGGTGTGACACCAGCCTGTCTGAAAACCTGCGCTGACCAGCTGGCCCCCCTCTTCTCACAGATCTTCAACTGTGAGAAGTCCCTGCCTGCTTCAAACGCTCCACCATCATCCCCGCCCCAAAGAAACCCAAGATAACAGGACTTAATGACTACAGACCTGTGGCCCTAACATCTGTGGTCATGAAGACATTTGAGAGGTTGGTGTTGGCTTATCTGAAGGACATTACTGGACCCTTACTTGACCAACCCCCTGCAGTTTGCTTACCGAGCAAACAGGTCCGTGGATGATGCAGTCAATATGGGACTGCACT
>NW_015507062.1:258196-262972 GCF_001515645.1 Sinocyclocheilus grahami
CCTCCAGACCAAACTAACCCAGCTCTCTGTCCCTAGCTCTATCTGTCAATGGATCACCAGCTTTCTGACAGATAGGCAACAGATAGTGAGAATTGGTAAATTCAAATCCAACAGCCGCACCACCAGCACTGGCGCCCCTCAGGGTTGCGTCCTCTCCTCACTGCTCTTCTCCCTTTGAACACCCTCAAAACAGTGGAGATTTTCGCAGACTTCAGAAGGAACCCTCCTGCACTCCCCCCACTCACCATCATGGACAGCACTGTGGCAGCAGTGGTGTCATTCAGATTCCTGGGCACCACCATCTCTCAGGACCTGAGGTGGGACACTCACATTGACTCCACTGTTAAAAAGGCCCAGCAGAGGTTGTACTTCCTTCGCCAGCTGAGGAAATTCAACCTGCCACAGGAGCTGCTGAAACAGTTCTACTCAGCCGTCATCGAGTCTGTTCTGTGCACTTCAATAACTGTTCGGTTTGGTTCAGCTACAAAATCAGACATCAGAAGACTACAGAGAACGGTTCGGACTGCTGAAAGGATTATTGGTGCCCCCCTGCCTAACCTCCAAGAACTGTATGCATCCAGAGTGAGGAAAATGGCTCAGAAAATCACTCTGGATCCATCACATCTAAGCCATCTCCTTTTTGAACTTTTGCCATCTGGTTGGCGTTACATAGCACCGAATACCAGGACAGCCAGGCACAAGAACAGTTTCTTTCCCCAGGCAATCTACCTCATGAACAGTTAATGTTCTCACATTGTGCAATTAAAGTATGTGCAATAACGTTATACTTATTTATCACCCTAAATCCTAGTACATCCCTACAAATTTATTTTATTTTATTCTATCTATAGCACACCTATACATACAATTTATTCTTTTTTTGTGGTTTATATTTATGCGTGTGTATTTTATTAACATCTTATTTTTATTATCTGTGTGTTGTTGTTGTCTCCGTGTACTGGAAGCTTGTGACACTATAACAAATTCCTTGTATGTGCAAACATACTTGGCAATAAAGCTCTTTCTGATTCTGATTCTGATTCTGATACCGTAGAATTAGAAAATAACGGAATTCAGAGTAACGAGGATTTAATAAAGAAATAATAAATGGAGAAAATAAATGCCATTATAAACCGAAGGGGTTTGATTAGGGTGGAGCATGGTAAGCATGGATCTAGAGCTTTTCTATGGCTGGAACCGGAAATGAAACAGTTTCTTGACTTTGAAGGAACAAATGACAAAGCCATAGAAGTCACGGTATGGCCATTTTGCTGTGTTATATGCAATCAACCATGCGCCATGCCAAATCTATCCTTCTGCGATGACAGTCTCACACTGAAATATCGGGAATTCTTATTTGTGTGAAAGTATGTTAAAGTATGGATAGACTCATACAGAGTATCTGGAAATTTCGGTGAAGGGTGCACTTGCAGGTGACATGGCACGAATTTGTGGACATGCTGGGTCTGCAAGGCAAAAGACCGGACTTTAATGTCATCCAGGGCTGCGTTTCTCGATAACGATTGATCTTAGCACTTAAGAGCGTTTTCTACGAGTCATTATACGATTGTTCGTTATTGTTTCACGTGCGTTTCCCAAAAATGCCCTTAACGCAATCGCACGTAGCCATGCTTTAAGTGCTACTTAGGAGTCGCTATCCATTTGTCAAGTGCTGAAATGTCACCTTATCGAATGGCTCGTAATTGTAGTAAACACTCGTTTATTGAAATGTTAACCTAATGCTGCATTCCAGACAACTCGGATATAATAAATATAATATAATATAATATAATATAATATAATATAATATTATATACTTTACATAATAATATATAATATACTTTATATATATATACTGAGACGCTATTTCCGGGTCCAATACATTGCTGGTTTTCATGCAAGTCAGCCAGTCATTGACATATTTTTTTCCCCCAGTCTTTGAAGCATATTTCCTACATTATTTCTTTTATTAAATTATTTTTTGTTCAGTCATTTAATTTAGATGTGTATTTCTATTTTTTCTGCCCTTTTTAATTATTTAATTATTTAAATTATTTAAAGTTTCTTAAAGGTCAAGATCAAGTTATCTGCATCTCCTGCACTCCATCAAGCCACTCCCATATTATCTGTCAGCACTCACGATTCAGATTAACTGAATAGCAAGTAAGACTTGCCTACAATTGTAAAGTTTTCAAGTCAAGTCTGCTTTATTGTCAATTCTTCCACATGTACAGCACATACATACAGAGAATTTAAATTGCGTTACTCTCAGACCCTTGGTGCATATAGATAACAGTAACAGTAGAATATAAAATACAGATAGATACAGATTAAATATAAAATAAAATACATCTATACAAATATACAAATAAAAAAGAAAAAAAGCAGCACAAGGCACATGGCAGATAGAGTGCAAACCAGTGAAGTAAACAAACAGTGCAGATATAATGATTGTAGTGCAAAAGAGCTTATTTTGATTAAAGTGACAAAAAGCTCAGTTATTTATTTAAACTGTCAGAAGAGATAGTTGAATGAGGTCAGTTCAATGCTGAATAAGGTAGTGAGCAGACCAATGCTGCACAAATTGACTGGTGCAGGTCTCAGTGTGTTAGTGGGAGGGGGGGCGTGGAAGGACCTGGGGATGTGGGAAAAGAGCTTATTTTGATTAAAGTGACAAAAAGCTCAGAGAGCAGTTCTTTATTTAAACTGTCAGAAGAGTTGAATGAGGTCAGTTCAATGCTGAATTAGGTAGTGAGCAGACCAGTGCTGCACAAAGTGACTGGTGCAGGTCCCAGTGTGTCAGTGGGAGGGGGGAGTGGAAGGACCTGGGGATCTGGGAGCTGGGAGGGGTCTGAGGTTCAGAGTTCAGTGGTGCATGGGACAAAAGAGGGGAGAGGGGGCAAGGTCGGGAGGGAGTTCAGCTTCCTGACAGCTTGATGGATGAAGCTGTCCTTCAGTCTGCTGGTCCTGGCCTGGATACTCCGCAGTCTCCTCCCTGATGGCAGCAGACTAAAGAAGATGTGTGTCGGGTGGGTGGGATCACCTGCAATGCAGAGGGCTTTGCGGGTGAGACGGGTTCCAAAAATATCCTGGAAGGAGGGGAAAGAGACACCAACGATCTTCTCAGCTGCTCTCACTATGCATTGAAGTGACTTGCGGCAGGACGCGTTGCAGGCACCATACCACACAGTGATGCAGCTCGTCTACATACTTTGTAGAAGGTGCACATGATGGTGGCCGGGGCTCTGACTCTTCTCAGTTTGCGGAGGAAGTAGAGACGCTGCTGTGCTTTCTTGGCCAGTGCTGCGGTGTTGTCAGTCCAGGAGAGGTCCTCTGTGATGTGCACACCCAGGAACGTGGTGCTGCTCACTCTCTTCACAGTCACACCATTGACGGTGTAAGGAATTTAACTCATTTTATCTGTAATTAAATTAATTGTTATTATTTTAGCTCAGGTTTTGAGAGGAATCGATTCTTAAAGATTTGATGTTGATTTCTTCAAGTTGATCTGATTCAACTACTTGGAGCTTAAACTGTATCAACGGTTCGTCCAGCGAACTTTAAAATCAGTATATCTAAACGATTCTGTTCATATTACTTCGTGGCCAACGACAACATAAACAAAATGGTAATCTTATTAATTGTGAGCAAGGTAACAAGGATCTGGGCAGAGTTTTAACCTTAAAATTCACAACACAAGGCAACACTTCTTTATAAATTAAACAAACGTTTATTGGCTATTCTAGATTACATTTAACTAAGCTAAAACACACACATACACACGCACACACACACACACACACACACACACATAAGTTCTGAAGAATGAGAGTTAACGGAGTTTGCATGAAGTTCCCAAAGTTCTAACACTCGTTTTCCACAAGTTCTTTAAATTCAACCTGAGAGAATCACAAAGCAGAGATTTGTCTTACTTTTAAGGCTTAATTAGTTCAGCACCGATTTCAGCAGATAGAAGACCTTGTTCGTTACTTGCATTTGTGCTGAAAAGCATCCTTGTTGGCTGCTTGAGGGCTTTTGATTGGTTGCTGATCGGGCGTCTGGATGACATAGTTTCTGAGAATGCCCTCCGTAGGTTGGTTGGTTTCCTGGTGACGCAGAGACTTTGGCAGTTCTTCTGAGAGAGTTTAAGTTTGCAAGACTTTGAGTTCTGCAGAGTTATGAAGCTTCAACGGAGTGGTTGAGTTCTGGATGGCCCGATCTCGTGATAGTGAGCATGTGAGCACAAGTGCTATTAACACGGTGAAAAGAAGCGAGCGGCTCAGAGTCAAAGAGCCATCTGGTTTTAAGCCAGTCAAGTTGGTCCATCCCTGAAGTGATTGTTCCAATCAGAGATCAGTTGCAGGGCGGGGCCACGCCCCGTACGTTTAGCTTTTTTGTGCATAAATGACATGCTTTCCGGTATCACGTGGGATACATCCTTGCCAGATTTTGTTAATACTGCTATAAAGTTTCTTAATTCTAGTATTGTGCATACTTCCCACTTTTCATCCATACCACTGTTCTGCAATTATCACACACTTTCATTCCACAGTAAACTTAACGTCAATAGCTTTAACTGCTAAAAGGGGTTAAACACATTGATTAAAGTTGCAAGGTTACATTTTAACTCCTCAAGCATATATCATGCATACAACATATTATTTGTGAATATAGTTGCCTTTTTATACGCATAAATGATTGTCTTTTGAAATCATCCAGTGAGTTTTGCGTGTTCCTTTGTCTCTCAAAGAGAAGCGCGCGTTTTTCTGGAATTTA
>NW_015507062.1:263009-264578 GCF_001515645.1 Sinocyclocheilus grahami
GATGAGGGGACTAGAGGGGAAAGGAAATTGTAGAGAGAGGGGGAAACGAAAAACACAAAGAGAGACACAAAGGAGAGAGAAAAAAACCCAAAGAGACACAAGGACACACCGAATGAGGTGAGACAGCAAACGAGTGTCACATGTGTCGGGTACCTCCTCTCTACTAGAGGTTGGTCCTAGCAGTGTGGCGGAGGAGAGTGTGTAAGTGTTGTGGTTAAGCAAGGTAGCTATGTGTTTTCCTAGAACGACAGAAATTATGTTAGTGTGGTGTAGAGCATGGGATTGTCGGTCTGTGTCAGTTGGTTTGATCTTCCCCCTTTTCCTGTCGGTTGAAGCCCTGGTGTCTCTTTATCTGGTTTTGATGGACCCATCGAAGGACTGGCTCACTGTGCCCTTGTCTGATTTTGATTCGATAGGCAACAGGTGAGAGCTTGTCCACAATCTCATGAGGCCCTGTCCAGTGAGGTAGGAATTTCTTTGACAGGCGATGGGGAGCGTTCTGCCTTGGTTGGTCGAAGCTGTAGTACCACACTTTATCTCCGATGTTGAGCTCCTGGTGAGAGGCTTTTTGGTCGTAGTAGGCTTTTCGACCTTCCACACTTCTCTGGAGTTGTTTTTGCGCAAAGGCAAAAGTTGTTCTCAGCTGTTGATGCAACTCCTCCAGGTACTGGTGAGTGGTATAGGCGGTGATGAGATTCAGGTCACCAGGTTGGTACAGCAGGTGTAACGGTAGTGTCATTTGTCGCCCCGTCATCATCTCGAACGGGGGTACTCCAGTAGACCGGTGAGGGGTGCCATGACGGCCATCAGTACCAGAGGAAGCTTAATATCCCAATCCTTTTGATTGGCGGACATGTACTTCTTCAACATGCTGACCACTGTCCTGTTGGCTCGTTCCACTTGACCTGAGGAAATTGGGTGATGGCTTATATGGAGCTTGGCCTGTATACCCAGGAATTTCCACACTTCCTGCATGACTTCGGCGGTGAAGTGGGTTCCTGGTCAGAGTTGACCCTTAAAGGCAGACCGAATCTTGAGAATATGTGGTTCATCAAAAGGCAGGCTGTTGTTTCTGCTGTATCGTTGGGAGCTGGGAGACACTCTTTGACACACTTTGTGAATTCGCAAAACACGGTGAGGAAGTATTTGTCACCCCGTGTTGACCGTGGTAGGGGTCCTACCCAATCTATTTGGAGATCCGACCATGGGAAGCTCATTCCTTTCCGTTGCAGTGGTGCTCGTGGTTTGGATTTGCCGGTTGGAACTGGTAACATACTAGGCATCCTTTTACGTACTCCGCCACGTCTTGCTGCATGCTGCAGGAAAGGTGAGCTGCAATAGTTTGCAGTGTCGGAGCCGAAACTTGGAGGGTGAGGAGATCATCAGCGGCGAATTGAGGTGAGAGTTCAACATGGGAGGAGGTGGGGTTTTGCGCGCCAGTGGCGTGCTGGCGGCAAGTTATGACAGCCACTGATGGGGTTGGTGGGATGGCAGCCACTGATGGGGTGGGTGGGAGGGCAGGAAATGTCCAGGACTCTCCGTGTAATGCACCTGGTTTGGCGAGGGCAT
>NW_015507062.1:273309-276574 GCF_001515645.1 Sinocyclocheilus grahami
TTGTCCACAATCTCATGGGGTCCTGTCCAGTGAGGTAGGAATTTCTTTGACAGGCGATGGGGAGCGTTCTGCCTTGGTTGGTCGAAGCTGTAGTACCACACTTTATCTCCGATGTTGAGCTCCTGGTGAGAGGCTTTTTGGTCGTAGTAGGCTTTTCGACCTTCCACACTTCTCTGGAGTTGTTTTTGCGCAAAGGCAAAAGTTGTTCTCAGCTGTTGATGCAACTCCTCCAGGTACTGGTGAGTGGTATAGGCGGTGATGAGATTCAGGTCACCAGGTTGGTACAGCAGGTGTAACGGTAGTGTCATTTGTCGCCCCGTCATCATCTCGAACGGGGGTACTCCAGTAGACCGGTGAGGGGTGCCATGACGGCCATCAGTACCAGAGGAAGCTTAATATCCCAATCCTTTTGATTGGCGGACATGTACTTCTTCAACATGCTGACCACTGTCCTGTTGGCTCGTTCCACTTGACCTGAGGAAATTGGGTGATGGCTTTTATGGAGCTGTATACCCAGGAATTTCCACACTTCCTGCATGACTTCGGCGGTGAAGTGGGTTCCTGGTCAGAGTTGACCCTTAAAGGCAGACCGAATCTTGAGAATATGTGGTTCATCAAAAGGCAGGCTGTTGTTTCTGCTGTATCGTTGGGAGCTGGGAGACACTCTTTGACACACTTTGTGAATTCGCAAAACACGGTGAGGAAGTATTTGTCACCCCGTGTTGACCGTGGTAGGGGTCCTACCCAATCTATTTGGAGATCCGACCATGGGAAGCTCATTCCTTTCCGTTGCAGTGGTGCTCGTGGTTTGGATTTGCCAGTTGGAACTGGTAACATACTAGGCATCCTTTTACGTACTCCGCCACGTCTTGCTGCATGCTGCAGGAAAGGTGAGCTGCAATAGTTTGCAGTGTCGGAGCCGAAACTTGGAGGGTGAGGAGATCATCAGCGGCGAATTGAGGTGAGAGTTCAACATGGGAGGAGGCGGGGTTTTGCGCGCCAGTGGCGTGCTGGCGGCAAGTTATGACAGCCACTGATGGGGTTGGTGGGATGGCAGCCACTGATGGGGTGGGTGGGAGGGCAGGAAATGTCCAGGACTCTCCGTGTAATGCACCTGCTTTGGCGAGGGCATCAGTTTGGTCATTGAGATCTTTGTCTTGTCCTAGCTCAGATAGAACTCTTTTCCTGGGTCTGGGTAGGCCAGGCATTGGGCCGAGCACAGACATTGTTTGAGCTCGCTCATAGCTGTGTCCTGGGCTTCAGACCAAACAAAGGGTTCGTCCTTTCTCAGGAGGGAGGTTAGTGGTCGTGCAATATCAGCGTAGTTTTCTATGAATTGTCTTGTATAATTGCACACTCCTAGAAAGCTTCGTAGCTCAGAAATGTTAGTTGGTATCTTTATGTTTTAGATTGCTTGGGTGCGACTTTACTGTGGTTCGATGCCGTCTTGTCCGACGAGCAGGCCGATGTAGTTCACTTTGGTTTTGCACCATTGTCCTTTGTGGAGGGCGATCTTTGCTCCTGCTGTTGTCAGCTGGTTCAGGACGTGATCGATTTCTTTGAGGTGGTCTGCCACATTTGAGCTTTTCAAAAGAACATCATCCACGTAAACGAGGTTTCCTGTGGTTCTGGCATCAGGGCATGCTTTGTTCAGGAAGATGTTGAATTCAGCTGGTGAGTTGGCATAGCCAAAGGGGCACCGTGTGAAGGTGTATTGTCGATTGCCAAAGGTGAAAGCCAGCTTGTGTTGGTCATCAGGGTGGACAGGGATTGTCCAGAACCCGGAGGCGATGTCCAGTGTGGAAAGGATCGTCGAGCCTTTGATTTTTGGAATTTGTTGATCCAACTGGGTCATAGGCAATCGTGACAAGGGTACTTGCTGGTTCAACTTGCGATAGTTGATAGTGGGCCGCCATTTGCCATTGGCCATATTGGAGCAGAGTATGTGCTGTTACAGGGCCGGATGACCCCCTTTTCCAGCATGGAGTCAACAATTTCTTGCACTGGCTCATATGACGCTATTGGGATCTTGTACTGACGCACAAATGTGGGTGGTGCATTTGGGTTTGTCGGGATGCGCACACTGTGGATGATGGTCAGGCCACAGTCCAGGGAGTCCTTTGCGAAGGAGTCCTTGTACATGTACAGAACCTCTTTGAGTCCTTGGCGATCTGCTTCCTTGTGGAGGGCATCCGCCTCACTCAGGATCTGTTGGATTTGTGCACCGAACCCGGTGTAGGGTTCCTCCATGGTTGAGTCATTCAAGGGGCTCTGTGCCTTGATGGTCACCTGTGCAGGTGATTCTGTCACGGGCTGTGTTGAGACAGTGTAGACTGCGAGGTGAGTGTCGTCTGTTATTTCTGATCTGCAGATGCTTTCTCTAGGCACTGGCAGAATAGAAGTGATGGCAATGGTTCCATTGGGTCTCGTGAACGTTACTGTGTCATCATATTCATCTGACAGTAGTGGTACTGGTATGTGGCCTATGACCGGTACCGTTAGCTCAAAGTCATGGAACGACTGGTTGATGAGCCATCCCAGGTGACTGGCTTTGGGAATGTTGATGTCTTTGGCTGTACAGTTGTTGAACAATACATACACAGCCCGAGATGACATTTCAATGAGAGGTGTGGCTTCCAAGGTCAGTCCTAGTCTTAGGCAGGTCCTGGAAGGTTGGAAGAAGGCAGCTTACTGTCGAGAGAGTGGCCAGGTTGCATGTTGAGGCGGACGCTGACACTCTTGCTGTAGGCAGGTATTGCAGCTTCTTGCTCACTGATCATGGCACATGCGTCTGGCATTGTTTGACCAGATCGAAGATTCTTGAGGTTGACTGCAGTGGTCAGTTGGTGCGACGGGGGAGCCCATATGACGTCGTTCACAATGTCCACACAGGCATTGAGCCGGACCATGATGTCTGCTCCAATGCAGATGTCATGAGGTAGGTTGGGGACAACGAGGAGATGATCTTCCATGGTTGTCGACCAGGGACTGAGAGGGAAGCGGCTGTGTTTTGACACGTGTTGAAGGCTCTGCTGTCTTGCTGTCTTTGCTCTGAATAGCTTCAGGCTGATAGCTGAGTTCTCCGCCCACAGGGTTAATGCCGCGTCGGACACTGAGGTGTCGTGGACATTTATGGCAGTCATGATTCGAAGGAGGCCTGAGTCTGAGTCAGGCGCCTGCAATGAGCAGAGGAAAGGGTCCAGGTTCTTGCTGCTTGGAGTTGAGCTTGGCCCTGGCCCTGGCTTTGACATTGCATCATCAGTCA
>NW_015507062.1:276891-277131 GCF_001515645.1 Sinocyclocheilus grahami
GCATGTTGAGGCGGACGCTGACACTCTTGCTGTAGGCAGGTATTGCAGCTTATTGCTCACTGATCATGGCGCATGCGTCTGGCATTGTTTGACCAGATCGAAGATTCTTGAGGTTGACTGCAGTGGTCAGTTGGCGTGACAGGGGAGCCCATATGACGTTGTTCACTATGTCCACACAGGCATTGAGCCGGACCATGATGTCTGCTCCAATGTAGATGTCATGAGGTAGGTTGGGGACAA
>NW_015507062.1:277234-278173 GCF_001515645.1 Sinocyclocheilus grahami
CTGTGTCTTGAGACATGTGGGAGGCTCTGCTGTCTTTGTTTCAATGCTCTGAATAGCTTCAGGCTGATAGCTGAGTTCTCCGCCCACAGGGCTAATGCTACGTCGGACACTAATGTGTCATGGACATTTATGGCAGTTATGATTCGAAGGGGGCCTGAGTCTGAGTCAGGCGCCTGCAATGAGCAGAGGAAAGGGTCCAGGTTCTTGCTGCTTGGAGTTGAGCTTGGCCCTGGCCCTGGCTTTGACATTGCATCATCAGTCAATGAGTTGGCGGCGGTGTCTGTGGCTTGACACTGCGACTCGTTGGAGTCTACTGACTGGAGGGTAGAGGCTCGTGTCCATATCTTAAGTTGCTTGAAGTCAGTTAAGGGTTCAAAGCGATTAAGCAGGTCTTTTCCAATGAGGAGTGGATACGTGTTGAGTGGTGAGACGTATACTGGGTGAACAAGGTCCATTGGTCCCACAGTTAGATGAATTGGGGCCATATGTTTTAGCTGTAGGCCTGTGTGGGAATATGCTTGAAGGTTCAGCTCGCACCTTTGAAGTTTGAGGGTGCTATTAGACCTCTTTGTTCTTTCTTGGACTTCTTCAAGGAGTTCAGTTGACATTAGAGTGATGTCGGCTCCTGAGTCCAGGAGGGCTTCGACTTTGATGGGGCGTTCAATGATGATGGAGAGGTAAAACTTTCTTGCTATACCTTTCTCAATGAGGTCGCCCAGAAATTGAGGGACTGGAGTTTGGGATGAGACAGGTAGGATGTCAGGACTGATCTGTTGTTCCTGTCTGCCACAGACGACCAAGACAGCACTTTCAGGAACTTGAGTGGTTTCGTCAGCAGGTGTTTGTCGGACGCTGCTGTGATCTGACGCATCAGGTGTTGGGTCAGTTTCTGACTGTTTTGCGGGTTGTTCAGGTAGGATTTCTTGTCCGTCTGAAGTT
>NW_015507062.1:278972-286281 GCF_001515645.1 Sinocyclocheilus grahami
TGGGGTTTTGGCGCCCTTTTCTGAGGCCATCTTTTGTTTGCCGTAGGCTTTCTGTGCCAAGTCACGCAACTGTTGAGCATTCATTGTCCGCGGACATGCGAGAACACCCAGATGGTGGCTTACTCCAGGATGGAGGTTTCTCAGGAAGAGAGTTTTGAAGTTTAGATCCTCTTCCATGTTCGGTTCGTTGCGAGTTCCGAAGTATGCTCGTCTGAGTCGGCTGTAGTAGGGTTGGGGAGATTCATGACGTCCTTGTCTCGTCTCCAGGGCAGCCACTAGTCCTTGTTCTTATTCAGGGTCAGCGAATTCTTGGATGAGGGCTTCTCGGAGCAGGTGGTAATCAGTCTTTGTGTGAGCATGCTGCCGGTCCAGGAAACTGCGCACTTCGGGGCTGGCTCTTGTTCGGAGCAAATAGAGTCTATCTTTGTCAGTGACGTTGGGTCTCATTTCCAGATGGAAATCGACGTCTTGCAGATAAGCGTGGACATCCTGGCTACCTGGCACACTTGGGGTGAATTTGCCAATGTTTCTGGCGAGCTTGTCGAGGTCTTTGAGGTCCAAGCCATGCGATGACCTGTGGCTGGCTGGAGCCAGTTCTTGTAGCTTTGTCGTGAGGTAACGTTCTTCAGAGGGAGCCGGTGAATGTTTCAGCACTGCCCCCTCCCCCTTTTGCTCACGCGTCAGTCGAGGAACGGTGAGACTGGTGCCCGTCGGGTCCTTGTAGGCTCAGGGCGCAGCTCGTAGGCATGTCTGAGTTCCTCTCTGATGCTGTCGGACTTCTCTTTGATGTAGACCAGCTGTTGTGTTAGGCGACCGATTTCATTGCTTGACTCATCCAGGTGAGCTTCAAGGGCTTTAATTCGGCCGTTCTTGCCTCTGAAGTCGGCCTTTGCCTTTTCCAGGAGCTGTTCTGCATATTGTAGCTTGTTGGAGAGATCAGCATAGTCAGCCTTGCCTTGTTCCATTTCTTGGGTTGAGATACACACGTTTAGATCATATCAACACTTCAAAACACTGCATTTAAGACCACACAATGCTACGTGCTGACCGCTAGCCTTCAATGCTACTAGATTTGCATAGGCTTCAATGCAAATGCATTAGCTTCAGTTAGCTTAGCTCATGCTATTTGTTTACAAATTGCTCAAAAATGGCGCTGGCAAACTGCGCTTGCGCACTTGACAGTTACCTCTGGAAAGGGTTTCATCAAACTTCCGGGTTACTGCTGTTACTATGGCAACGTACCCTGCAATAACTAGCGTGTGCTTACACACAGTCGATGGTTATACACAGTGTTATATACAATGTACTCCTGTACATTGCAGGAGATTTCAGCGCATCTCGCACTACACAACCAAAAAGCATTCTTAGCTTTTCTTATAGCGCTGACCAATCTCACCTCGTTAGAGTGAGGTAAATTAATGTACAGATTTACTGCAATTAATTCAAAATGACGTTATTGCAGATCTCGGTTGATCTAAGCACTTAGTCTATTTATACAGACAAAAACACACATGGATTTAACCACAATTCTTACTTGATCAAGATTTCACAATTCTCCCTAAAAAAAAAAAAAAGTGTTCGGATACTCTGAGCACCGCGTTTTCAAGTTCACTAGTTTTAGTGAATAAATGGCAGAGGACTATCAGTTAGCTAATCTGATATTCTCAAATCAGGGAGATGAATAGCATAGTTGAATTTGGAAGTGGAAACTATACAAATCAAGCTATGAAGGCCTTTTAAAAGAAAGAAATGAGGAATCCGCTTATTTCTTTCTTGTGCGCCCTTAGAGCGACTTATTTTGTCTCGGTGGACAATTCTTAAATGTTTTACTGCAGTTCAACTTTTTCAAACACAACTCGAGTTTCACTACATTCATTCAACACGCTGGTATGCCACAATAAAGTATCCAGTAACACAACAACTCTGTTTCTCTCTATCTAATCTATTCTTCCGGATAAAAATTAAAAAAATTCACAATATCTTGGTGTCATTAATTTTTTTTAAGTCAAATCTTTGCCAGCTCCACCATATGTAAGAATTTAACTCATTTCATTTTATAATGAAATTAATTATTATTTGTATTTCTAGCTCAGGTTTTGAGAGCAATCGAATCTGAAGTTTCGAAGTCAACGTGATTAGAACTGATTTCAAATTTATAGTTTACACTTGATCAACTACTCGTCCAGCGAGATGTTAACGTCCGTGTATATTAACAATTTGAATATTTGTATTTTCCTTGGCCACAGGTTAATACATGCTTTTGATAAGTTATAAGCTACGAGGTAGGTAACGTGATCTGGGCAGAGTTTTAACTTAAAAAATTTATGACACAAGACAATACTTCTTTATAAATGAAACAAGAATTTATTGGCTATTCTAGATTACATTAAACTAAGCTAAAACACACACACACACACACATACACACAAAAGGTTCAGGAAAATGAGTTAACGGAGGTTCATGAAGTTCCCACAGTTCTAACACTCATTTTCCATGAGTTCTATAAATTCAACCTGAGAGAGTCACAAAGCAGAGATTAATCTTACGTTTAATACCTAAGATCATTTCAGCACCGATTTCAGCAGATAGGAGGATTGCCAAGTGCCAACGACCACAGCAAAGCCAAAGGGGCATGGACATGCTTATAATGGGTGCTGTAAACCAAACTGCTCATCTCATCCTAACTGCAGGCAGCATGCTCCTGTTGTCTCTGCCTGTTAATGACCTGCGGATTGGCTGCTGACGCGGCGTCTGGATGACGTAGTTTCTGGGGATGCCTTCCTGATGAATGGGGTTTCCTGGTGACGCAGAGGCTCTGGCAGTTCTTCTAAAAGAGTCTGAGTTTGCAAGACTCTAGGCTTTTGATGATCTCTGGCAGTCACGAAGTTTCAACTGAAGTGTTTGAGTTTTGGAGTCTCGCTCGTGTGATGTTACGTCATGGGAGCGCTTTGTAGCGCGGTCACCAAGGAGAAAAGCCAAAGGTCTAGAGAGAGAGAGAGAGCGAGCGAGCAACTGTTCAGGCATTGGGTTTTTAAGCAAGCTCGATTTGGTCCATCCCTAAAGCGATTGTTCCAATCAGAGATTAGTTGCAGGGAGGGGCCACGCCCCGTATGTTTCCTTTTTTTGTGTGCATAAATTACGTGCTTTCCGGTATCACATGGGATACATCCTTGCCAGATTTTGTTAATACTTCTATAAAGTTTCTTAATGCGAGTGTTGTACATACTTCCAATTTTTCATCCATACCGCTGTTCAGCAATCATTACACGCTTTCATTCAACACTAAACTTCACATATTAATAGCTTTATCTGTTAAAAGGGGTTAAAAAACATCGATTAAAGTTGCAAGGTTACATTTTAACACCTCAAGCATATATAAGACATACAACATATTATTTGTGAATATAGCTGCCCTTTTATACTTAAATGATTGTCTTTTGAAATTGTCTGTTGTAAGTTTTATGTCCCTTTGTCTGACTGAAGAGAAGCACGCGTTTTACTCAAATTTAGAGAAAGGGGAGCACAGAGAAAACCCTGAGGTCAGGGAGGTTGTAAAAAGGTCCGGTCATAGACCTGCTATTCTTCTCATTCGGACGTGGAGATGTAAAATTGTCTCTTTTGTTGACGGGATTATCAATTTATGTGTTAAATGGGCATGGGTATCACGCATCTGTTCCCTGAAAGCCCATAAAATAAAGATAGTTTGTATCCTAGTTTGAGTTAGGGTCTTAGCACTGCTTTTCTTTGAGTCTCTTGAGAAGATAAGCCAAAGGGAACAGGACCTGCTGAGACACTGAACTACTGACCCTGTATTAGTTTTACGACCGCAGATGGCTGGGGAGGAGAATCTTTAGTTTTTCCGGTGGAATGCAGCTGTTTCATGTTTGACTCCTCAGTTTAAATGGTTCTGTTTGAAGACAGAAATCCTACACATCATCCACTGACAGTATAAATGGTCTTGAAAAGTCAGGGTGAGCAAGTAAGACCTGATTTACCAGCACAGTCTTAAGATTCTCGAACGCCCCTCTGCTTTCATCAGTCCAGTCATCAGGAGTGAGTTTCCGGACAGCTCCCGACCTTTTTCCAACACCCCTCCCTTTCCTAGGTCTCTTCTGACCAGTCATCAGCTGAAAGAGATCTTCGCAATCATAGAACAATTTTCAATGAAATTTTGATAGTATATAACCATTCCCAGAAATGACCTTATTTTTCCCACAGACGGGGTAACACCATCAACTTCCATTAAGTCTTTCTCATACACATTTACAATAGCCTCTACCTTCATAGGATCACTAGCCACTCCTTCCTGTGAAATAATGTGACCCAAAAATTTGGAGGGTGAGAGTTTCAAGTTGTGATCTCTGAGACGTTGAAACACCAGCTCCAGTCTCTGTAAACTTTCTTCCTCAGTCTTACCAAAAACTAACAGATCATCCAGGTAACAGAGCAAACTCATACAATTTTGATCACCGAAATTGGTCAGCATCATTCTCATGAACGTAGCAGGGCTGTTGCAGAGCCCTTGCGGTAAACGGTTGTACTTGTGCAAACCAAGAGGGGAACTGAAAGCTGTAAATTTCTTATCCTGCTCATGTAAAGGAATGTTGTAGGTCCCAGATGTTAAATCCATGGTACAAAATAAAGCATTCCCCCCCAACGCCACTAGAACGTCTGCTTGGTGAGGGAGAGGATGTGTGTCCTTCACCGTACAGGCGCTCAGCCACCGAAAGTCAGTGCACAACTGTAAATCACCGTTCTTCTTCCAAACTAACACTAACAGTGACGCAAACTCACTGGACGATTTCCTGATTATTTCCATCTGTTCCATCTCATCGAGCGTCTCTCTCTCTCAATTTTTGATAGTGCGCAGGGGAATTTTTGCGATACGGTAAACGGAAGGGTCTCTCATCAGTCAACCGAATGTGGTGACAGAACCCCTTTGCTTCACCGCAATCCATCGAGTGCCTTGAGAAAACACACTCATATTTCTTTATCAGATCAATGAGCTTGGTTCTCCAGAAAGGCGACACCTCACAGTCATTTAAGATTAAGTCTTTGAGGCCCAGCTCATCCAAACGAATATCACTGAAGTGCTTAGCACCTGCTGATAAACTACCACAAGAACTGCCGCTACTCATGGCTACATTCTGGAAAACTCTTTGTTCTTGCACATGATTGAAAGCAATGCATGGGTAGACATCAGCCAATTTCGCATTCTTGCGGAGCACAATTTCAGAATTCGTCGGGTTTATCATTTTCACCGGGAGCCAACTGTCGCCCCATAAAGGCGAGATCGCTCTATCGATAAGCACATTACGATGGATGCAGCGAGAAGTACTAGGTTCAATCACAACTGTAGGTTGTGGGCATTGTTGGGGAGTAACTAGTTACATGTAACAGCGTTACGTAATTTAATGAAAAAATAAATGTAACTGTAATCAGTTACAGTCACTAAGAAAAAATGTGTAATTAAATTACAGTTACTTATGAAAATGCTAACGATTACATAGGGGATTACATTTGAATATTACCATGGTAACCACAAATTAACCATGGTTTTTGCTACACTAATCATAGAATTTGTAGTAAAAATAAATACAAATTGTAATCCATTTGCCATAAAAAAACTAAAGCATGGTTACTGTACTTTTACTATAATAAAAGCATGGCAAATTTTTGTAAGGGAAAAACATGACTCATGTTCGGTATTAGGATTTTTCTATAAAGATATTGTAGTGATGTACTAATTTTGACATGTATGCAATTTAGAAAGTATAGTTTTGTTAAATCTTGAGTATTAAAGTCATGTGAGAAATAGATATCAGGGCAGAGACTGAAAAGAAAAATGGAAGTGAAGGTGCAGTTCACGAGAGAACTTTTAATTATTTTGCATGTCCCCAACCTAAGGATTTAAACCTTTTTTATGTGAGGTCCATACAAAAAATAGGGTTGTCCATGTTTCAGAATTTGTTGTGGGTGTATGAGTGTGAGATTTCCTGCCCTGACATTTTTTTCCCAGTCCGCCCCTTGTGGAAATTAATGGCGCGGACATGCGGTTTCATTTACTACACATTGGCCTACTGAAGCTTGCTGTGTTTTCAGCCTCTGCCGCCTCAATATATGAGTATATGAACACATAAACAATTTCTAGAACTGCTCTGAGTCACTTCATGAGCATTTTACTTATTTTGAGAAAACGTCTCAGGTTACTTATGTAACCATGGTTCCCTAAAGAAGGGAACGAGACACTGCGTCCTCTAGGGGTCGCTATGGGGAACGCCTCGTCGTGACCCGTGTCTGAAGCAAACATTGAAAAAACACCAACAACACGTTGGCCGGCGACAGCCATGACATCACTACCGGTGCGACTATAGTATAAATAGGCACCGGGAGAACACATCATCCACTTCTTCGTCTGAAGCTTGCGTCCGAAGTATGGCAAGAAACCTAGAGGACGCAGTGTCTCGTTCCCTACTCAGGGAACCATGGTTACATAAGTAACCCGAGACGTTCCCTTTCATGGGAACTTTGAACTGCGTCCTCTAGGGGTCACTATGGGGAACGGTATACCCACGCCACCATGCTGAGGGGAGTGCATGCCAGAAACCATGGCGAGCACTACGTACCAACTCTACCCTATTGCCATGGGAGTTGCCCCTGGGACATTAGACGGCTGTCAGCCAAAGGCCTAGGCTACATACCCCAAAAAAAGTACCTGTTAGGGCCAGAACTCATGGGCCCGGGGTAGAGCTCAAGGCTTGGAATCAGGAAAAGATTCCTTTAAGGGAATACGACCAAGAGCCTAGAATCATACTAAGTCTTGGCCTGTCACACAGGGGCTACCGCACGCTCTGCATATGCTAACGGAACTGTCTCAACAGACCCCTAGTAGCAACACCCTGTAACGTAGGTATCCAGAGGATACATAGGTGGAGTGGTGCCCAAGGCGGAACCGGGGTTTTAAACCACTCAGAAAGAGCACGAGGCTGCTGCGCGTAGCTCTTACCATACAAGATTTTAGAAAAGAATGCAGAGTAGTAGCGTGCGAACTTACCACAGTGTGGATTTTAGAAAGTGTACAAAGACTTCACGTGCACACTTACCATAACATGGATTTTAAAAATACCGTTCTAAGAGGTTCTCGTGGCACTCTGAAAGAGCAGCCCATAGATGGAAATGTTGCATCCCAAAACACTATGTTTGAGAAGTCATCAACTCAATCTAAGACTTATAATGCTGGAGTGGTTAGCAGTAAATCTGTAGCTGAGGGGTGTAGCGGATTAGCTCATGGGGAAATATGAATAATTAA
>NW_015507063.1:0-1402 GCF_001515645.1 Sinocyclocheilus grahami
AATGCCGGTTTTATAATATTGCATAATGCACAGTTTACCATAGCTGCTTATTTACTTTAAAATTGTATCAATAATGATAAACTTGATTTATACACTTTAACTTTTTAAAACAAGTAAAAAAAAACAGTGTTTTGAAGAATGAAAAAGGTTATACACGAATACTGTAAAATGTATCCTAGAAGATCAAGAGTGTATTCTTCTTGTTTTTTAAGATCTTCATGTGTTCCCTGCACTCGATCACTCTTGTGTTCAGTAACTGATGTCTGTATTTCACAGGTTTCTCTGCTTTACACATAGTGGTCTTGGTTCTCTGTATTACTGAATCTGGATCTGCACTGCTCGCTCATATACTGCTGCAGATTACAAAATGAGTGGATAGGTAATGAATGGAGAATAGTATTTGTTGGAATAAGTTAATGGTATACATCAGTACATGTTAGTTATGGTTACATTATTTATTTTAGTTCTGAGTGAAATGTTGTTATTTTGTCTTTTCTTTGTAGTCAAACGTCTTCCGATTCTTCTCATTTTTCTTCCAAACATTACTATGCTTATCGCTCTCATCCTCTGGGGGGCTTCTGAGGGTGAGTATTTCAGTCATACTGTTTGTCTCAGTTTGTTTGTTACACGTTAGTTCATTTGAGTGAAGGGGTGGGGATATCACAAAAGGAACTGATTAAACCAAAGTGTAGTGTTATGAGTAGTGGTGTAGTGTAGTGGTGAAAGTTAAACTTTGGACCACCTTCTTCCAGACATTTGTGGTAAAATTAAAATCTCATTTCGTTCGAGGTTATTCAAGTGAGACTGTTGCTTGCTTGGCTCTGTATTTACTGAGACCAAACATGCTCTCTAGAGCTGGACCATATGAATCTCAAGGTATGTTTATTTTTTTAATTGTTGTCAATTTCTCAATAAAAAAACAAATATTTACATAGCACATTCTGTTTCACGGTGACAATGTCTAATTTGTAGTCAGACCTATTTTATTTTATGAAATGATGATAAAATGTCCATTAGAAGTTGTTTTCTGTATGGCATCTTGTTAACTGAATTTTAGTTTACTTAATTATTGATGTTTAACTCCTACAGTCATCATTAATAATAATAAATGGATGAATTATCGAGTTTGAAGTTTTATTGAATACATTGTTTTTGCTGCAATTGCTTCTCTAGGTAAGCACATCAATATACTTCACCAGTACATAAAATGCTTCTTTGCTGTTATGACTGATAATAGTGAGACATGTGTCCAGTATCACAGGGTCAGAAGCAGGAGTAACCCTGGTGGCTGTAGTCAAAGTCAGTGCAATGAGGGTTCCAAATACACAAATATTATGTAATGATGATCTTATATATTACTGCTCTGGGTGTGTGTTCACGGTGTGTGTGTGTGCACTTTGGA
>NW_015507063.1:2171-2418 GCF_001515645.1 Sinocyclocheilus grahami
ACTTTGCTGTGGCCATTCAAGGTCCAATACTGTATGAGCATTAAAACATGTGACCATCTTATTTCATTGTGCTGAATTGACCACTGATTACATACAGTATCATGATCATGCTGGGATGGCTTTGATTGCTTTGATATTATATGCTATGGTGTCAGTCTAACTTTGACCATTAATACTGTTAGTGCAAAATTGGCTGGTGTGCAGTATTAGTACAAACCCAATTCCAAAAAAGTTGGGACACTGTACA
>NW_015507063.1:2428-3037 GCF_001515645.1 Sinocyclocheilus grahami
ACATGTCACGTCACTTTCACTTTTCACTTTCACTTTCACTTATATAAGACCTCTGCAACCACTACTAATGAAATACATCTTTACATTTATTTTGAATGTCAAAAGTAACTTGTACAATGTATTTGGGCTGTTATGAAATATATAATTAATAAAGAGCAAAACATAATTTTTAAAAACCTTGGGCACTACATTAGGCCCTATTTTAAGTTTTCGTTCACACCACCAGTAACTTTGCATGTCACTTGGCATGTACTTCAAGTTATTTGTGGACATTCCTCCTAGTGCTGTCACTCTGATGTTATTAGTAGACTTCACATTTTAACCTATCTTTAGAAAATGCGATCACAGATTATATATATTGATGGTAAAACTAAGTTCCGTTTCAAGTTTGGTTCACTCTGCATTGCATCAGTAGCTGATGCTATGGGGTATAGCAGTGTATAGCGTCAAAACACTGATGCCGCTGTTATCTTAGTTTCTTACAGCTTGACAGCACTGCTGCCAAAATTGTTTTTACAGGCAAATCATCAGCCTGATAGTTTCCATGGTTACACTTGTTGCTTCGATAAGTGCTGCTGTCTTATGGAAATCCTAAAACTGTTTAGTTAA
>NW_015507063.1:4582-14583 GCF_001515645.1 Sinocyclocheilus grahami
GATAAGTGCTGCTGTCTTATGGAAATCCTAAAACTGTTTAGTTAAGATGCTGGTGCTGCACTGAAAGCACCTGCTGCCTATGTTTCGTGGCCACGGTGTTCAGTTAGGTCCGATGGGTGACACTGCTGTGACATTGGAAGATCGGCCGGGTCTGTTCCGTCCTCTCTCCCCTTTTTGTGAAATTCTATTGAAATTGGAAACTTCCACATCATTGCATTCTGTTTTTATTGACAATTTGTACAGTGTCCCAACTTTTTTGGAATCGGGTTTGTACTTCTATATTATAATCTTTAGCATACCTTCACTTTTTCTTGTATACACATTTCACATATTGCCGGTAATTTGCCACTCAAGAGTCAAAGCATCAGTCAGTGTCTGGGTGATTTGCGGAATGCACATGTCTTCACAGAAACTGATATAAGATGTTACAGTCTCTGTGAGCTCGTCCAGATCGGTGGCAGCAGCTTCAAAGACGCTCCAATCAGTGAGGTCAAAACAAGCTTGTAAATCCTGCTCTGCTTCATTAGTCCATCTTTTTACAGTCCTTAATACAGGTTTAGCTGATTTCAGTTTCTGCCTGTAGGTCGGTATTAGATGAACTAAACAGTGATCAGAGAGCCCCAAAGCTGCTCGTGGGACAGAGTGATATGCATCCTTTATTGCTGTGTAACAGTGATCCAAAATAGTGCTGTCTCTGGTGGGACACGTAATGTGCTGCTTGTATTTTGGCAGTTCACGGGAGAGATTTGATTTGTTAAATACATATACCATGATTTGATTTGTTATGTACATACATATACCATGACAGCACAGACACGGTTGCTTCTTGCATAGTTTATATGAGGTGTATTCAGTGTTTATGCAATTTGCTCATTATGGCAACCAGCATGTCACTCCTTCCTTTAGGTAAAGTACTGCTGATTTGGTTAATGGTTTCACTTTGCCCAAGCTGGACTTTCGCTTTAACATCACGGAATTGTAAAGGATCCTAATAAAGTCACATACTAATGCAATCTCTGGTTCCCTCCTCTCAGGGAAGTAACCGGAGATGATATCATTATAATTTGACTAGGAATTAGTTATCAGTAGCATTCTGCTGTTGGAGTGTGTTGTTATATGAACTACAGCAGTACTAGTGCATTAAATAATTAATCTGGTTAACAATCAAATACAATTTAAATTTGCTCATACTTGCAAAAAAATTCAAAGCGTCATTCAAATTTAAAATAAAATGGAAAAAAAAAATCAGTTTTCTTGTCCCTAATAATGAACATTATGCAGAGGAAACTGTTGTAATATAAATTGCATCAGTGCTTAACTGCTCATTCCATCATATAATCAATAACTATCAATGTATGAATCAAACTGACTGAGACTGCTGACAGTTCATTCTAGATAGTTTATGCTAAATAAGGTGAATAACATTTGAGTGACAGCACTAGGAATGCCCATAGCTACATGAAGTACAGAAACAATCGACATTAAGCAACATATTTGCTGGCTGTGTGATTGCAGCCTTAGAGTGCAGTATTGTCATTAGTTCAAAAATAACCCATGAATATTTCTTTACTGTAAACCATAGACGACTTTCATTAACATTAGCACACAGTGTTACTTTTATATAAAATTAATGTCAGCACTGAAATTTGTCTGAAGAACTCTGAAGCAAGGTTGAGTGACATCATGATAATTTAATCTAGACATGTTTATTAAAGTTTTCTTACTTCTGAATTTTATAATTTTACAATCTTTAATTTGTATTCACTAATTTTTTATTTGATTTCTTTCTTCTTCCTAGTTCTCATTAAATATGCTCAGGAACGAAGTCTGCATAATATAATTTTGCTTATGAGCTTCTTATTAGGTGCTTGTGTATTGCTGCTGCTGGTGTTTCAGTTTTTGGACAGTAAGTACCACTATTTGATTGTTTTTTGTAAGTTATGCAATATTAAGTTAAAATTGGTCTGTTAATTAACTGAATAATTTTTGTTAGGGAAACGTAAGTGTCATACATTTCATGTCATACATTTTTAGTAAAACCAAACAAAATCTATGATGCTTACATTTCACTAATGACAAGCCATTCATTTACTGTAGTCACTTTCAATTTTCCGCATCTGGCAACAAATCGGTCAGCCTGAAAATTGATTCTAATGCATGTTCCTGGTCTTATTGTGATTGATTCATGTCAGATTTTCATCTGAAAATAGAAAGAAAATACCATTTGTCAAACAGAAGTTTAAAATACACACCACCTGGCTTCATTCTGGTGTTTAGTATTAACTTTATTATCCAATTGACTCCTGATGGATAAAATCAATGAATAATCTATTTCAATAAAATGTATTTAAATTATAATAATACCTCTCACACTTCATTCTAGTTACCTCAGAGTGACTGGGCAGAGTTTCTGATCACTAAATGGTTGTTGTTGTTGTGTATGTTGGGTGATCGAGTGTTTATTCTTCTTTCTTTTCTGAACAAGTGATGATGGATCATGTTGCTGGCTGGAGAAATTATAAAACTATATCAAACATACTGAAGGCAGCTCATTTAACTATATTTTTAATCTTACATATTTTGTTCTTTGGACTTTTACTGTTTGGCAAACAAGGTAACCTTTATTTAACATTTCGATTATATTATATGGAGTAAATAGATACATGTATTATTTACTGTAATTTTGATCAAACTAATAAATATAGTACAAAGTGCATCAGTTGATTAACTGTTTAGGACAGATAAACTGATTTATGTACATTAAGATAAGTTTTTCAGTTTCACTTTCATGTTTGAATTTTCCACTATATATTTTATAACATTGTGTTTAAAGGGATAGTTCACCCCAAAATGAAAATTCAAAAATACACACAACATGAGGGGTGAGTAAATGATGACAGAATTTTCATTTTTGGGTGAACTATCCCTTTAAATCCACCTGAAGCAAATCACTTTTAAAGGTCACTTTTCAAGTTTGTGAGTCTGTTGATGTGTCTGACAGTAAAGGTCAGTGCAGACTGTAATTATTTTTTTCCATATTTAGCGTTTTATGTTATTGGAGTTATACCACTGTTCACAAGTATATTAAAGCATTTTATTGATACGGGAAGGACAAGCTTGCATTGGACAGCTACAAACAGAAGTGGTAAGTGTCACAGTAGTTGACCATAATTTCTCTTCTGTGTGGTGTCGTAGACCCAGAAATATACTGAATAAAAAAACATCACATCTTTATTTTGTGTTCATGTTTAGCACGGAAGGGAATATGGTCTGGTGTGATGATAGTGGTAAATGCTTTTATGATCAGATTTTACATCATGGTCGCACTGGAATATTATGACGGTATGCTATACATATATTATACAGTATAACTTAGGTGTAATCTTATATATTACTTCGTTGCTATCTAGTTTGACCCCATCCTTCCATCCCCCTTTATTGACAGATTATATGGGATGGTCCTGTGTGGTTGTGTTTCTGCAGATACAATGGACACTTGTGGATTTAACATGGCCATATAATGATTCAGGTACAGTATTCATCTTGTCTATGATGTTTTTACCTCCTACCATGTTTGGTTGGGCAATTTTTTATTTTACAGAATAATTTTCTCATGCTAAAAGTGACCCAAAGCTTATAGTTTCTAGTTTACAGTTTACCTGTTGATCCAAACCTGCACATGATATGTTATGCATTTCCCTCATGTCACCTTTAGTTCTTCTGCTGTTTAAGTAATTGTGCATCTGTTTGTCTCATTACCTCACTGTGATGGTAATGTGTTTATGGTTAAGATTTTTTGAGTCATTTCAGTAACTGTTTCAGTGCTTTAGGACTGGAGAGGAAGTTTTGAGTTTTTAAACATATTTTAAACAGTATGTTTTCATAGTACAGTGAATTTCAAAAGTTCAAGGAAAAGCTGATTTCTCATGATATGGGGCCCTATTAAAAATCAGAGATGATGATGATAATAATAATAATAGTAATAATAATAAATGGTATTATTTTCATATATTATTAAAAAGTATATCATTAAAACAATTTCCTTGTTTTAACTTGCATTGCAGTTGGTCATCAAAATACCTTTGTGTACCTGTTTGGATCGGTTGTTGTTGTTTTACTGAACTCTTCTACACTGATGACAGAACTGATACTGAAGACATGTGAGTGTGATCCCTTTATGAAAAGAGCCTATTTACATTGTACATGCAATTGTATTAAATATAATTATAATTTATAATAATTCATATAAATAAACCTTATTATTTTTTATTCATATAACCAAATCTTATTATCTTGTTTTTATTATTCAGTGAATGGTGAGCGTACAGTGGGAGATCTGAGAATTGTTCTCTTTCTGTCTGAAAGCTTATTCACTTTATCTCTGCTGCTTTTACAATTATTTGCACCTGGTGAGTATAAGCGGATTATGTGTTTATTATAAAAAACATTGCAAATGTAATTTTTTACTATTTTATTTCAATTCAGCTGCTGATCTTCAGTTTATTTCTGTATATTGTTATGGCAAAAGAAAAAGAAAAAATCTCTATTATTATTTATTCATCCTCATGTTGTTTCAAACCCTTCCAATCATAAATGCTGCCATTTTCGGAACCAAATATGAGAATTTTTTTACAATGTTCACACAGCTTTTTTCCATAAAACAGCAATAGAGACCACTTCTGTCAAGCACTGTTAAAATATCATAAGAATAGTCCATATGACTTGTGCTCTCTATTCTACATTTTCTGAAGTGATATTATAGATTTGTGTGATGAACAGAATTATTATTTTCTGTTCCATGAAAACAATCACAGCATACAGGATTGGAACAAAATGAGAGTGAGTAAATGATGACATACAGTATAATTTCCATTTTTGGCAAGCCGTGCCATTAACTAATAGCATCTGATCAATCATGTGTAACTCTTTAAAGGGGAAATATCACACAAAGTTTCTGCCAATCTCATGTTAATCTTGATTACCTATAGAGTAGTGTTGCATCCTTCATATCTCTGAAGAGTCTTTAGTTTTATCAGATTTATAAAAGACAGATACAGCTCTTCCGATTCTCCGAGGCGCGCCATGGGCGGAGCTAAAGAGTCACGGGCATGCGCAGCTTTTGCGTAGCGATCGTCTGCAAGCTGTGACATCGACATAAATAAAACAGGAACAAAAACTTAATTGACTTAAATTCATTTATAAAATATTTGTCACCGAAATGCCAGAAACAAACAAACACTTGCACAACAAACTGCATTCACTGTTCACGTAACGCTGGGTTCTTTGGGAAGCTGAACAAGGTTATATTTCCCTCACAACCAAAAACACACTTCTTTGGTGACATTGTTGATTCCGTGATCTAAAAACAAAATGACAAATCCTTCTCAAGCGAGTCCTGTGCAGCGCTGCCGATGACTTCCTTAACCCAAATGATGCTCATTGTGTGCGCGCTCTTCCGGGAGAAGTGCCCATACAAGGAATTGCACCCTTTGCGACATCATACAGGGCCATACTCGAGAGAAAAAAACTTTCCGAAACTTATACGAACCCTGAAGGAGTGTCTTTGGCACAGAAATACTCCGTCATACGTCCAACTCATTTTTTGAAAATTTGGTCATGTTTAGTATGAGAATCCAACTCTTTAACAGTGTAAATAAGTCAGAATGCATGAAATAGCATTAGACCCCTCACCCTTTAAAGCAAAAGATAATAAATAATTTGTTGATTTACTATGAATGTCCAAACCTTTAGCTAAAAGATTACATTTCATATATATGTATATGATGGTGTGTGTGTGTGTGTATACACACACACACACAGGCACATAACAGATTGAAAGTGTACATAAAATGTCAAGTCTAATGTATGGCTCATCTCTGCTTTAGGTGTGACTCGGGATTTTGCACACCAGCAATGATAATGGTAAATTCATTTCATAACAGAGTTGAAAAGTACAGCTAAAGGACTAATGGAGAGTGTTATACAGATATAGAGCGTTAAACACCCTGGATACAGACGGAAGGTGGTTTTACCGAATATCAACACAACAGCTGCCAGAAAACTGTCAGTAGGAGCCCACAACATTCCCTAATTAAAGATTATACAGATAGAAAACTCATTAATTATTCCTTTATTTGAACACCATCAAGTCAGTGACTGACAATATGGTAAGTATAATATAATTTTGGGGCAGATGATGAATTTCTACATCACTCCACTAGTTGGCAGCATCGCGTCTCAAGGTTTCTCAATTTTTGTGAAAGTGGAATCTTATCCACAACTGCTTTCTCATGTTTTTGCAAATAGACTTAAAAAAAGGCATGATTTAGATTATTAGTGAAACACAGTCTGCATTTATTAAAGGAAGAAGTATTCAGTCATATTAGATTAGTCCTTGATATGCTTGATTATAACAATTTAATTCCTCAGTCGAGTTTACTTCTATTTCTGGATTTTTTTCAAGGCATTTGATACCCTCGAGCATGCTTTTCTGTTCAAATCTATAGAAATCTTTGGCTTTGGTCCCATGTTTCACAGGGTAATTTCCATGTTCTACAATGATATTTACAGCAGTGTGTATCCCTTAACCTAGGTTCATCACCCAGAATTCACATTAAACGAGGAATCCGTCAAGGATGCCTTATTTTAACTTAGCAGTTTAACTCATGTCTATTTTTATTTAAAAAAATATTGAGGACAATATAGGCATTGATATTCTTGGTAGGACTTTTACTATAAGCCAGTTTGCAGACAACACGCTTCTATTTCTTAAAAGTAAAGAGGTACTTCCACTAGCTATTGATAAAAAATTCTGTCTTTTCAAAGGCCCCAGGCATGACCCTAAACTTAAAAAGGTGTGAATTAATGGCTATCCATAATTGTGCTTTGAATGAAAAAGAGGGCATTCCAGTACAAGAGGAAGTTAAGTACTTTGGGGTTATGATTGCCAAGGATTTTGTTAATAGAGAACATTCAAATTTTAATTCAAAAATAGAAGGTATGAAAAAATCTTTAAATCATTGGCTATCTAGAGACCTTTCTATATTGGATAGAATCCTCTTGAATATCCAAAATATCCAATAGATAAGTTGGGAATATCCAAACTTATCTATCTATCCTATGTCCGACGCGTGCTTGTGGTGTTTGGCCAATCACAATGCACCGATTCAGCTGGCCAATCAGAGCAGACTGCGCTTGTCAAAGGAGGGGGCTTTATTGAAAACGACGTGTTTGAGAGAGGCGGGGCATAGAGGACCTACAATAATGTACAGTATTTTAAAAATAATGTGTTTTTTGAACATTAAAGCATGTCAACATATTCTGTTACACCAAATACACAAAATAATGATCTTTAAAATAGCATCATATGACCCCTTTAAATCTGTGAATTCAATATTATTTAAATTTATATGGAAAAATAAAACGCATTATTTACGTAAATTCCATATGTTTAAAGAGTATGAACAAGGAGGTTTGAAAGCCATTGACTTTGAATCTCTTCTTGGTACATTCAGAATAAAGTGGCTTAAAGAGTGCTTAGCAAAGCCTTACTCAATATGGTACCATATTCCTAATCACATTTTCAAAAAATATCGGTGGCCTTGAATTCGTGTTAAGATGTGATTTTGATCTCTTTAAAATTCCTTTGAAGGTTTCTAATTTTCATAAACAAGTACTGCTGTTTTGGAAAATGATACCCATAACTTTTCCCCTCACAACTCTGTAGTTATTAATAGGGCTGTAGTTATTAACAGGAAGTCTTTGTTTAAAAGTGATTGGTATAGTAAAGGCATAATTTTTATTCATGATTTATTAGATGAAAATGGGTATTTCTTATCTTATAAGAGCTTAACAAGAGCTTATCAGTCTGTTTAAAGTGACAGAGAGCTAAGAGAGCAGTCTTATTTAAACTGTCAGAAGAGTTAGTTTGCAGTCTGATGCTGTATTGAGGTATTGAGCAGTCCAATGCTGCACAAAGTGACTGGTGCAGGTCAGTGTGGGAGGGGGGAGTGGAGGGTCAGAGTTAGGCTGTGCATGGGGCAAAAGAGGGGGGGGGGTCAGAGCTGGGAGAGAGTTGAGGTTCCTGACTGCCTGATGTCTGCTGGTCCTGGCCTGGAGACTCCGCAGTCTCCTCCCTGATTGCAGCAGACTGAAGAAGCTGTGTGTCGGGTGGGTGGGATCACTTGCAATGCAGAGGGCTTTGCGGGTGAGACGGGTTCCATAAATGTCCTGGAGGGAGGGGAGAGAGACAACAATGATCTTCTCAGCTGCTCTCACTATGTGTTGAAGGGTCTTGCGGTAGGACGCGTTGCAGGTGCCATACCACACAGTGATGCAGCTCGTCAGAATGCTCGGCCAGTGCTGCGGTGTTGTCAGTGCAGGAGAGATCCTCTGTGATGTGCACACCCAGGTGCTGCTCACTCTCTCCACAGTCGCACCATTGACGGTCAGAGGAACATGCTGAGTGTGACTCTCCTGAAGTCAACAGCAATCTCCTTCATCTTCTCCACATTCAGAGAGAGATTGTTGTCACTGCACCACCCGTCCAGGCGGCTCACCTCGCTCCTGTAGTTTGTCTCATCTCTTTTGCTAATGAGACCCACCACAGTCGTGTCGTCCACAAACTTAATGAAAAGTTTGAAGTTGTATGATGGTGTGCAGTCGTGTGTCAGCAGAGTGAAGAGGAGGGGGCTCAGCACACATCCTTGGGGGGCCCCAGTGTTCAGTGTGATGGTGCTGGATGTGTTGCTGCCGACCCGTACTGCCTGAGGTCTTCCAGTCAGAAAGTCCAACAGCCAGTTGATCAGCGAGGTGTTGAGCCCCAGCTAGACCAGTTTGTGAATGAGCTGTTGAGGGATGATTGTGTTGAATGCTGAACTGAAGTCTATGAACAGCATTCTAACATATGAGTCTTTTTTGTCCAGATGTGTGAGGGCTGAGTGGAGTGGAGGGGAGGGGAGCAGACTTGATGGGGTGCATGACTAGCCGTTCAAAGCATTTCATGAGGATAAGAGTGAGTGTTGAAGTGTCACTGAAGCAGGAGGGAGACTTTATCATAGCCAATAAAAGACTATGATAAAGTATGCAATGCTATACCTACTGGTTGGTTAAGAATAATCCAAACAGTTTTCTGATCCGTTATCTAGGCATGTAGTTTCTCTTCCTTCTTTAAAAATATGTAATGTAGACCTCTTCGACAGTATGTGTAATAACAAACGTATTTATAAAAAGTTTCAACGTATTATCACTGGAGATTACCAGTGCTATTTTTGGGAGATGTTGACGCCTCAGTAAGGGATATAGCTTTTACATTTTATCTAACATACTCAGTTGCTCCGAAGATTAAGGAGACACAGTACAGAATTATGTTTAGGATTTTCCCTGTTAGCGACTTTATACAGAAAAGATTTAATTTTGATGTGGACCTGTGTGGCTTTTGTTCTTCTTTTCCTGAAACACTTGATCACCTATTATTTTACTGTGAGGTAACTTCTAAATTCTGGTTTGATATCCATAGTTGTTTATCAGTAAAAATGGAGACAATTCCCTCATTTGTTTAGCAAGATATCCTTTTTTTTAAAGTGTGATTTAAACTCTCTTTTTTTGGATGCTGTCAACTTTGTTTTACTGCTTGGTAAATATCATATTCATTCATGCAAATGGAAAAAAATGTAAGCCCTCCTTTAATATATTTCTCTGTGAGTTTGTGGAAATGTTTCAGAGCTTCAAGTACTTTAAAAAACTAAATAGAAAGTCTGAAACTCTTTGTTCCTCCATCTCAAAACATTTATTATTTTAATATATTTTTCTCTGATTTCTTTCTTGTATCGATTCTTGCTCCTTGGGTTTTCTCTCTCTCTCTCTCTCTTTTCCCCTCATTATTGCTACTTTTTTGTGTGTAATTTGTATTATCTATGTTGATTATTTTTATTATTCATGGTGGATATGCCTTATGTTGTTGGATGATCCCTGTCTTGTATACAATTTGCAAAAAAAAAAAA
>NW_015507063.1:19696-20842 GCF_001515645.1 Sinocyclocheilus grahami
GTCAGCAGAGTGAAGAGGAGGGGGCTCAGCACACATCCTTGGGGGGCCCCAGTGTTCAGTGTGATGGTGCTGGATGTGTTACTGCTGACCCGTACTGCCTGAGGTCTTCCAGTCAGAAAGTCCAACAGCCAGTTGATCAGCGAGGTGTTGAGCCCCAGCTAGACCAGTTTGTGAATGAGCTGTTGAGGGATGGTTGTGTTGAATGCTGAACTGAAGTCTATGAACAGCATTCTAACATATGAGTCTTTTTTGTCCAGATGTGTGAGGGCTGAGTGGAGTGGAGGGGAGGGGAGCAGACTTGATGGGGTGCATGACTAGCCGTTCAAAGCATTTCATGAGGATAAGAGTGAGTGTTGAAGTGTCACTGAAGCAGGAGGGAGACTTTATCATAGCCAATAAAAGACTATGATAAAGTATGCAATGCTATACCTACTGGTTGGTTAAGAATAATCCAAACAGTTTTCTGATCCGTTATCTAGGCATGTAGTTTCTCTTCCTTCTTTAAAAATATGTAATGTAGACCTCTTCGACAGTATGTGTAATAACAAACGTATTTATAAAAAGTTTCAACGTATTATCACTGGAGTGCTATTTTGCTATTTTTGGGAGATGTTGACGCCTCAGTAAGGGATATAGCTTTTACATTTTATCTAACATACTCAGTAGATTAAGGAATTAAGGAGACACAGTACAGAATTATGTTTAGGATTTTCCCTGTTAGCGACTTTATACAGAAAAGATTTAATTTTGATGTGGACCTGTGTGGCTTTTGTTCTTCTTTTCCTGAAACACTTGATCACCTATTATTTTACTGTGAGGTAACTTCTAAATTCTGGTTTGATATCCATAGTTGTTTATCAGTAAAAATGGAGACAATTCCCTCATTTGTTTAGCAAGATATCCTTTTTTTTAAAGTGTGATTTAAACTCTCTTTTTTCGGATGCTGTCAACTTTGTTTTACTGCTTGGTAAATATCATATTCATACATGCAAATGGTAAAAAATGTAAGCCCTCCTTTAATATATTTCTCTGTGAGTTTGTGGAAATGTTTCAGAGCTTCAAGTACTTTAAAAAACTAAATAGAAAGTCTGAAACTCTTTGTTCCTCCATCTCAAAACATTTATTATTTTAATATATTTTTCTCTG
>NW_015507063.1:20898-40857 GCF_001515645.1 Sinocyclocheilus grahami
TTTTGATTATTTTTATTATTCATGGTGGATATGCCTTATGTTGTTGGATGATCCCTGTCTTGTATACAATTTGCAAAAAAAAAAAAATTAAATAAAAAAATATATATATATATTATCCGCAAATCAGCATCCGGATCATTTATCTGACACAAACAAGCAATTAATCTGTTTATTATCAATAATCATCTTTATTTTATTAATTAAGGTTAATTTTTACAAGTTATCTGCAGTTAAAAACTATATTTACCTGCACGTAAGATGCCTACGAGAAAAACAGTGACGTGAATAAATAACATAATTTCGAGCTGTGCCCTTGTGCAGTAAACAGCCTTTCTCTGAATTTAATATATTTTTCTCTGATTTCTTTCTTGTATCGATTCTTGCTCCTTGGGTTTTCTCTCTCTCTCTCTCTCTTTTCCCCTCATTATTGCTACTTTTTTGTGTGTAATTTGTATTATCTATGTTGATTATTTTTATTATTCATGGTGGATATGCCTTATGTTGTTGGATGATCCCTGTCTTGTATACAATTTGCAAAAAAAAAAAATTTAAATTAAAAAAAATATATATATATATATATTATCCGCAAATCAGCATCCGGATCATTTATCTGACACAAACAAGCAATTAATCTGTTTATTATCAATAATCATCTTTATTTTATTAATTAAGGTTCATTTTTACAAGTTATCTGCAGTTAAAAACTATATTTACCTGCACGTAAGATGCCTACGAGAAAAACAGTGACGTGAATAAATAACATAATTTCGAGCTGTGCCCCTTGTGCAGTAAACAGCCTTTCTCTGAAACAAAAAACACTGTACATTATCACTGTATAATTTCTAGAGCATTGTGGCAAATGTAGTTTACATAACTGTGAGTCAGACGATACTCAGGTAAGTTTCAGTTGGTCATTTACAGAGTCAGGACTCAGGACTGATTACATTTCATGAGGTCCATTTGTTTAATTCAGTTGAGCACTGAAATTGAATCAGATTAGTTTTAGAGTTGCATCAAGTTTCTTTTAAGAGAACATCAACTCTGTTTTTTAAATGTATCAATCTATTTCTAAAGTGCGAAGGTCCAAAACCAAAAAGATGTCATTTTTGTTAAGCATAATTGATTTTTTTTTAATTCCACTTGTTTTAAATACATACATTGAGTGGTTTATTTTTTTTTACAAATTATTATTAATTATTACTACTAGTACATTATTAAACTATATTATGCACTATGATTTCTACACATCTGTGCACTATTTAAAAAGCAAAAGTAGTCAGCTGTGTATAACTAGTTGACTGCCAGCAGATGGAGACTGTCACTCTCTTTCTGCTCTTGGTTTTTACTTGGAAAGCAGTTTTTCCCAAACAGCAACTTGCATGAATATTTTGTTTAAAGAAAGTTTTAATGCACATTCTGAGCATTTTTAAAGTGTGTTGACTCTGTATACATTGAGTGGTTTATTTTTTTTTACAAATTATTATTAATTATTACTACTAGTACATTATTAAACTATATTATGCACTATGATTTCTACACATCTGTGCACTATTTAAAAAGCAAAAGTAGTAAGCTGTGTATAACTAGTTGACTGCCAGCAGATGGAGACTGCCACTCTCTTTCTGCTCTTGGTTTTTACTTGGAAAGCAGTTTTTCCCAAACAGCAACTTGCATGAATATTTTGTTTAAAGAAAGTTTTAATGCACATTCTGAGCATTTTTAAAGTGTGTTGACTCTGTTTTTTTTTCTGTGTTGTTTGAATTGCTTTCAGTCAAGCATTTTGTTATTCTTATGAATGGATGCATTTGTGCATTCAGTTAGTTATCAGCAGGATGTAAACATTTAGAGTTGTTCATTAACAAAATATGCAGTGCATTTTCCTGTAACTCATTTTACATCAAAACTCATAATACAGCCCATTAATTATTGCATGACATTATAAGAGGACTTTACCACATTACATACTAAATTGATGTGAAAACATGTAAAATCTGTTAATTTCCAGGAAGGCTGGATGACTTAGTGTTACATGCACAGGCTGATGCAAAACCCAGTGTCACATTACACAAACAAACCGCTTGCTTCAAAAGGGAATATAAGTGAGGGGTTTGTGCTGTAAAGACCCTCAACATCCCACAGGATCCCAGCAGCTGCTTTCACATAAACACACACACACACACATTCCCAGACACACTGACTTTACATTATCCAGAAAATGAATCATGCGTTTTATTCAGAGTAAAAGGACATTTGAAAACCTAGAGACGGGAAAACAATATTTCAACACAACTGTCTGCGTGATGGAGATTGACGTTTGGGATTATTTGAGGTGTGTCATACTGCAGGAAACTTCAATGACATTAATTATCTGTCAGTCACAAAACACCTGTGGTTGTATTCATGAATTATGCATGTATTGTTATTTAGATTGAAATTAAGGCTTTTTCATTCAAGCAAACTAGCATGTAAGTTACTAGTTTATTCAAGTTTATTTATTTTTATTATGACCAGACCATTTATCATTTCTATCTATTCAGTGACATGCAATAGAGGACAACATTAAAATCACTCTTGAGAAACATCCAACTAGGTCATATTTCTTGGATCAAAACTAATTTTATTGTTCTAAAAGCAAAATGTTAAGTTAGTTTCAGCAGGAAGATAAATGGTTTTCACTTTCCCCAAAAAGAGTATACAAACTTTTAAAACATGACAGAATGTACATCTTAAATTAATCATTAATCACAAGTTCGGGACCAAATTTAGTTTTTCAGTTATTGATAAACTTTTTATGCTCTTAAAGTTAATCATTTTGTCTTGCATAAATGTTGGTAACAGGGTTGAATGGTTGAGCTTGATTACAGAAGGTGCATTTCATGCACGATTAGTTTTACAATATAGTTTTACTATAAATAATAGTTTATCAAATTTCTAATAGTGCTTTTTTAACGATTGTTTGTGCCTTTATTGTTCAGGATAATGGGACTCTTTTGGTGGAAGGTGTCCGTTTTCATCCAGGCCCTAATCATCTTCTGTAGGACCTCCATCTGTGTGTTTATGGACTCTAGAAGAGAGCTGTCAACACCTGCTGACACAGCAGTTTACCTGATCAGAACTGAACCGAAACACTCGACACAGCCTCAGTGACATGCAGCAAAACCACAGAAAACCAGCAACATACCATAATACAGCCTGTGCAGTGCTGCCTGTTTCTAAAGTGTTCTGAGAACTTTCTAGGATGTTATAGATGCCTGCCACAATGTTGCTAGGAGGTTGCTGTGGTGTTTTGGGTTGCTAGGGTGTTTTGGGTGGCTGCCAGAGTGTTATTAGGAAGTTATTAAGAAGGATTTTTTTGGTTACTGGGAGGTCACTAGGGTGTTTTTCTGGCTCTGTTGCTTGGAGGTTTTCTAGGGTGTTTGGGGTTGCTTATGGGTCGCTAGGGTGTTTTAGGTTGCTAGAGAGTTTTGGTCCTAGAGTCCTAGAGTGTTGCTAGGAGATTGCTAGGATGTTTTGGGTTGCTAGGAGGTTGCTAGGGAGTTTTGGGTGGCTGCTAGAGTGTTGCTAGGAGATTGCTAGGATGTTTTGGGTTGCTTGGAGGTTGCTAGTGTTTTTGGGGGGTTGCTTGGAGGTTTCTAGGGAGTTTTGAGCAGTTGCCAGAGTGTTGCTAGGATGTTTTCGGTTGCAAGGGTGTTTTAGTTTGTTTGGATGCTTTTAGAGAGTTGTGGGTGCCTGCCAGAGTGTTGCTAGGATGTTTGGGTTGTTAGGAGGTTGCTAGGGTGTTTGGGGTTGCTTCGAGGTTGCTAGGGAGTTTTGAGCAGTTGCCAGAGTGTTGGTTGCTATGATGTTTTTGGTTGCAAATAGGTTGCTAGGGTGTTTTAGGTTGTTTGGAAGCTGTTAGAGAGTTGTGGGTGGCTGCCAGAGTGTGGGCTAGGAGGTAGCTAGGATGTTTTGGTTGCTTGGAGGCTGCTAGGGAGTTCTGGATGGCTATCATAGTGTTTTTATGAGGTTGCAATGATTTTTGATTTTTGCAATGATGAGGTTACTAGGAGGTTGCTAGGGTGTTTTGGTGGCTTCCAGAGTGTTGCTAGGAGGTTTTCTAGGGTGTTTGGGGTTGCTAACGGATCGCTAAGGTGATTTCGGTTGATTGGAAGCTGCTAGAGAGTTTTTTGGTTGCAAATAGGTTGCTAGGGTGTTTTAGGTTGTTTGGAAGCTGTTAGAGAGTTGTGGGTGGCTGCCAGAGTGTGGGCTAGGAGGTAGCTAGGATGTTTTGGTTGCTTGGAGGCTGCTAGGGAGTTCTGGATGGCTATCATAGTGTTTTTATGAGGTTGCAATGATTTTTGATTTTTGCAATGATGAGGTTACTAGGAGGTTGCTAGGGTGTTTTGGTAGATTATGTGGCTGGATTAGCGCTAATCTCAGTCAGCGTGAGTCGTGTGGGGGGTCGGAGCTGTCAACACCTGCTGACACAGCAGTTTACCTGATCAGAACTGAACCGAAACACTCGACACAGCCTCAGTGACATGCAGCAAAACCACAGAATACCAGCAACATACCATAATACAGCCTGTGCAGTGCTGCCTGTTTCTAAAGTGTTCTGAGAACTTTCTAGGATGTTATGGATGCCTGCCACAATGTTGCTAGGAGGTTGCTGTGGTGTTTTGGGTTGCTAGGGTGTTTTGGGTGGCTGCCAGAGTGTTATTAGGAAGTTATTAAGAAGGATTTGTTGGGTTACTGGGAGGTCACTAGGGTGTTTTTCTGGCTCTGTTGCTTGGAGGTTTTCTAGGGTGTTTGGGGTTGCTTATGGGTCGCTAGGGTGTTTTAGGTTGCTAGAGAGTTTTGGTCCTAGAGTCCTAGAGTGTTGCTAGGAGATTGCTAGGATGTTTTGGGTTGCTAGGAGGTTGCTAGGGAGTTTTGGGTGGCTGCTAGAGTGTTGCTAGGAGATTGCTAGGATGTTTTGGGTTGCTAGGAGGTTGCTAGGGAGTTTTGGGTGGCTGCTAGAGTGTTGCTAGGAGATTGCTAGGATGTTTTGGGTTGCTTGGAGGTTGCTAGTGTTTTTGGGGGGTTGCTTGGAGGTTTCTAGGGAGTTTTGAGCAGTTGCCAGAGTGTTGGTTGCTATGATGTTTTTGGTTGCAAATAGGTTGCTAGGGTGTTTTAGGTTGTTTGGAAGCTGTTAGAGAGTTGTGGGTGGCTGCCAGAGTGTAAGCTAGGAGGTAGCTAGGATGTTTTGGTTGCTTGGAGGCTGCTAGGGAGTTCTGGATGGCTATCATAGTGTTTTTATGAGGTTGCAATGATTTTGGATTTTTGCAATGATGAGGTTACTAGGAGGTTGCTAGGGTGTTTTGGTGGCTTCCAGAGTGTTGCTAGGAGGTTTTCTAGGGTGTTTGGGGTTGCTAACGGATCGCTAAGGTGATTTCGGTTGATTGGAAGCTGCTAGAGAGTTTTGGGTGGCTACCAGAGTGTTGCTAGGAAGTTGCTATGAGGTTTTGGGTTGTTAGGTGGTTGCTAGTGTTTTTTGGGGGGTTGATAGGTGATTCATAGGGTGTTGTGGGTTGCTAGTTGGCTGCTAGGGAGTTTTGGGTGACTGCCAAAGTGTTGATAGTAGGTTGCTAGAATGTTTTGGGTTGCTAGGTGGTTGCTAGTGTGTTTTAGGTCACTTGAAGGTTACTAAGGAGTTTTGGGTGGCTGCCAGAGTGTTGCTAGAATGTTTTTGAGCAGTTGCCAGAGTGTTGCTAGGATGTTTTCGGTTGCAAGGGTGTTTTAGGTTGTTTGGATGCTTTTAGAGAGTTGTGGGTGGCTGCCAGAGTGTTGCTAGGATGTTTGGGTTGTTAGGAGGTTGCTAGGGTGTTTGGGGTTGCTTCGAGGTTGCTAGGGAGTTTTGAGCAGTTGCCAGAGTGTTGGTTGCTATGATGTTTTTGGTTGCAAATAGGTTGCTAGGGTGTTTTAGGTTGTTTGGAAGCTGTTAGAGAGTTGTGGGTGGCTGCCAGAGTGTAAGCTAGGAGGTAGCTAGGATGTTTTGGTTGCTTGGAGGCTGCTAGGGAGTTCTGGATGGCTATCATAGTGTTTTTATGAGGTTGCAATGATTTTGGATTTTTGCAATGATGAGGTTACTAGGAGGTTGCTAGGGTGTTTTGGTGGCTTCCAGAGTGTTGCTAGGAGGTTTTCTAGGGTGTTTGGGGTTGCTAACGGATCGCTAAGGTGATTTCGGTTGATTGGAAGCTGCTAGAGAGTTTTGGGTGGCTACCAGAGTGTTGCTAGGAAGTTGCTATGAGGTTTTGAGTTGTTAGGTGGTTGCTAGTGTTTTTTGGGGGGGTTGATAGGTGATTCATAGGGTGTTGTGGGTTGCTAGTTGGCTGCTAGGGAGTTTTGGGTGACTGCCAGAGTGTTGATAGTAGGTTGCTATGAGGTTTTGAGTTGTTAGGTGGTTGCTAGTGTTTTTTGGGGGGTTGATAGGTGATTCATAGGGTGTTGTGGGTTACTAGTTGGCTGCTAGGGAGTTTTGGGTGACTGCCAGAGTGTTGATAGTAGGTTGCTAGAATGTTTTGGGTTGCTAGGTGGTTGCTAGTGTGTTTTAGGTTACTTGAAGGTTACTAAGGAGTTCCCAAAACACCCTAGCAACCTCCTGGCAACACTCTGGCAACCACGCAAAACACCCTTGCAACCTCCTGGCAACCCAAAACACAACCTCCTGGCAACAATCTGGCAACCCCCCAAAACACCCTAGCAACCTCCTGGCAACACTCTGGCAACCCCCAAAACACCCTAGCAACCTCCTGGCAACACTCTGGCAACCCCCAAAACACCCTAGCAACCTCCTGGCAACACTCTGGCAACCCCCAAAACACCCTAGCAACCTCCTGGCAACACTCTGGCAACCCCCAAAACACCCTAGCAACCTCCTGGCAACACTCTGCCACCCCCCAAAACCCCCTAGCAACCTCCTGGCAACACTCTGCCAACCACCCAAAACACCCTAGCAACCTCCTGACAACCCAAAACACAACCTCCTGGCAACACTCTGGCAACCCAAAACACCCTAGCAACCTCCTGGCAACACTCTAGCAACCACCAAAAACACCCTAGCAACCTCCTGGCAACACTCTGGCAACCACCCAAAACACCCTTGCAACCTCCTGGCAACCCAAAACACAACCTCCTGGCAACAATCTGGCAACCCCCCAAAACACCCTAGCAACCTCCTGGCAACACTCTGGAAACCCCCCAAACACCCTAGCAACCTCCTGGCAACACTCTGGCAACCCAAAACACCCTAGCAACCTCCTGGCAACCCAAAACACAACCTCCTGGCAACAATCTGGCAACCCCCCCAAACACCCTAGCAACCTCCTGGCAACACTCTGGAAACCCCCAAAACACCCTAGCAACCTCCTGGCAACACTCTGGCAACCACCCAAAACACCCTTGCAACCTCGTAGCAATTCAAAACACAATTGCGACCTCTTGGCACTCTCTGGCAAGCACACTAGCAACCTCCTAGCAACCCAAAACACAATAGCAACCTCCTAACAACACTCTGGCAACCACCCAAAACACCTTAGCAACCTCCTTGGGAACTTAAAACACCCTAGCAATTGCCTAGCAACACTCTGGCAGCCATCCAAAACACCCTAACAACCTCCTAACATCCTAAAATAGCATTGCATCCTCCTAGTAACCTCCTGCCACCCCAAAACACCCTAGCAACCTTCTAGCAACACTCTTTTATCTTTTCAGTTTTAATTAGAGTCATTTTACCACTTCAACTTCTTCCTTTATTTCAGTTTGTTGCCAAGACAACATTTTTCATTTCTCATTTTTGTTTCAGCTTTATTTAAAAAACAAAAAAATATATTTTAATAGATTTAATTTTAGTTAAAAATTACAAACCCCTTTCTCTCTCTCTCTCTCTCTCTCTTTCTTATATGAAAGTTCAGTGTAACATGCTCTTCTTTGATCAGATATGGGAGTTTTAGGAACTGGATTTCTATTGAAAATCCCTGTGGTGGTAAAATGGGGAAAGAATGTGGCGTGTCTGAAGTGCAGTTTCCACTTGAGTCTGTGAGTGATAGGTGGTCAGATCTGTCTGTCTGTCTGTCTGATGCTGCAGGCCGTTTCGACATCTGTGTAAACACACACGCAGAGCTTTAATAATGAGATTTTTCCTGCTGAGTTCCGTTCATATACTCCATTCGTGGTTTCTCTTTCTCTCCTCTCTTTCTCTCTTATCAAGCAGCCCACGATAATAAAGTTTGATCAGGTCAGAGGCTGAATATCTGTAGTTCGCTGTAGATTATCACACACAGACAGACTGCAAGTGAACCCGCTGATAAAACCACTGATTTAATAGAGATTTCATCACGTTCAGCTCACGGTAAACAGTGTTTGTTTCATAACTTTAACATGGTAACCATAGTGTCAGTCAAAATACCATGTTTACTACAGGTAATGTTATTCCTGTGAAAACATAATCAGTTTTTGGGGCATGTTTCCACAAATATATTAATCAGCACAACTGTTACTAACATTAATAATAATCAGAAATGTTTCATATTAGAATGATTTCTGAAGGATCATGTGACACGATGCTGAAAATACAGCTTTGATCACAGCAATAAATTACACTTTAACAAGCATTCACATAGAAAACAGTTGTTTTAAATCATAATATTTCACTGTTTTTACTGTATTTTTGATTAAATAAATGCAATTTTAGTGAACAGAAGAGACTTCTTTCAAAAACAAACAAACAAAAAATATCTAAATATATGTACAATATTGTGGTCTATAAAAAAGTGCAAGACTCAGAGTTCATTTCTTTAATGCTTCAGAGTTTATTTCTGAATCAGTGATTATTTTACATGTACAAAACATTGGAATAAGTACAAAAAGAAATCAGTTTAGCTGCTTTAGTAGCACAGAACAGTCCTTTATACTCATCTTGCTCACAGCACGCAGGGGAAGCGACTGGTACAAAAGCACTCATCTGTTTCGAAAACATCCGCTTCGGATGAACTGGATATTTATCTAAAGCTCCAGCAGAGACCCGAATGTTTCATCACAAATGCACATTTTTGTATCTGATGGAGGTCGTGTTTGTGTACGGGCCCATGAATTATCTGGAGTATGTGTAAATATTTAATGGGAGATGGACTGGAGAGAGCTTGCGATTTCTACACTGATTTATAAGTGTGTTTATTATCTGAGCTGAATAACAGTTGCTAGGGATCTGACATCGATAAAGTCCAGATAAAATATCATGTAGGGTCCATCAACATTTATAAAACATCGTCTGGTATGAGCTCATTTTCTCATTTTACAACAACACATCTTTATTTTCTACTACTTTTTTTCTTTCACTTATAGAAATGAATTCAATATACACGACATCTTTGGTTTGATTCATATAATTATGCATCTATTCTCTCCTTCACTTTGCAGAGTTTTTGATGGATTCCCAGCCGACTTCAGCGTAGACTTTGTTCATCTGCCAGTACAGGACGCCCAGGAGTTTAGACCACGCACTCTGCACCGACACTGGACTGAAGCATTGTGGGAAAGCTTCCACCAGCACCTCCAGAATCACTCCAGCCAGAATCTGCAGTAAGACATTAATGCTTTTATTCAGCAAGGACGCATTAAAGTGACAGTAAAGACATTTATAATCTTAAAAAAGATTTCTATTTCAGATCAATGCTGTCCTTTTGAACTTTCTATTCATCTGTGAATCCTGAAAAATGTAATGTATCCCAGTTTCCACAAAAATATGAAGCAGCACAACTGTTTTCAACATTGATAATAATCAGGAATGTTTCATATTATACTGATTTCTGAAGGATCATGTGACACTGAAGACTGGAGTAATGATGCTGAAAAATCAGCTTTGACTCACAGAAATAAATTACATTCATACAGAAAACAGTTACATTAAATTGTCAAATTATTTCACAATATTACTGTTTTACTGTATTTTTTGATCAAATAAGTGCAGGCTTGGTGTGCAGAAGAGACTTCTTTAAAAAAAAAAAAAGTACTTTGTAACCGTTTGTTCCTCATACTCACTTTGAAGTAAACCGGATCCACTTTGTGTTTGAGCGCGTGTGATTTACCCATCTGCTGGAAGGTGGTGTTGAGTTTGTCTCCGTCGCGCAGGTTTTCCACCAGCGTGTTGAGGGTGGTCATGACCCGCAGGGCGTGTTTCTTCAGCTGGATGCTTTGCTTCATCTCCTCGGGATCCTGCATGTCACGGAATTGATCGAAGTACTGCTTCGCCGATGGGAAGTTTGAGAAAAACCTGGAGAAACAGACATTTCGTTATTTTCAAAACAATAAAAACCAAATCTGATGTTTCTTCATCAGATTTGGAGAAATGTAGCATTGCATCACTTTATCAGCAATGGAAGCTCTGCAGTGAATGGGTGCCGTCAGAATGAGAGTCCTAACAGCTGATAAAAACATCACAATAATCCACACCACTCCAGTCCTTCAGTTAATGTCTTGTGAAGAGAAAAGCTGCATGTTTATTAGAAACAAATCCATCATTAAGATGTTTTTAACTTCAAACTGTTGCTTCCATCTTAAATACAAGTCCATAATCCATATAATAAAGTTCATCCCCTGTTGTATCTCCCATCAAAATCCAGCCACATATTTGTTTTTGGACTGTTTTTGGTGCTTGATATGTGCAGATTTTTCTCCTGATCCAGACCAGACGACATTTTGACTGGAGGAAGCGTTATTATGGATTATGGACTCTATATTTTAGCCAGAAGCAACAGTTTGATGTTATAAACATCTTAAAGATGGATTTGTTTCTAATAAACACGCAGCTTTTCTCTTCACAAGACATTAACTGATGGACTGGAGTGGTGTGGATTACTGTGCTGTTTTTATCAGCTGTTTGGACTCTCAATCTGACGGCACCCATTCACTGCAGAGCATCCATTGCTGAGAAAGTGATGCAATGCTACATTTCTCCAAATCTGATGAAGAAACAAACTCATCTACATCTTGGATGACCTGAGAGTGAGTACATTTTGAGCAAATTTAAATTTTTGTGTGGACTATTTCTTCAAAGCCAAATCACTTTTTTTTTCTGTGAAACACAAACGGTGATATTTTGAGGCATGGACTCCAAATATTATTTGGTTCCCAATATTTGTCCAAAAATCATACAGGTTTGGAATGACATGATGCTAAAAAAAAGATTTTGGGGTGAAATATCCAGTTTAGAGAACCCAACAGAACATAACATGAAAATGTCCTGTTGAATTGTTGCACTGAAATATGATTGTTTTTGTGATGTTAAATTCATTTTTACAGACATGCACAAATGAGCAGCACACAGAAGCATTATGAATTGGACTGGAACAGAAGATCCTCGTCATCACATGATCAGAGTAAAGTTACAAATCTTCATTCATGTATGATTGTTTATAATACATTGTAGTAGGTAGTGGATGATTAGGTTCCAGATTGAACCTGCAAACTTCCTCTTTAAATAGGAAACACATAATAGCAGCGCTGTGTAACTATTTCATGAGGATCCTAAAGATAAACATGTGAAAGTGAGTAGTGGTGTGTGTGTGTTCGCATGTGTGAGAAAGTGTATCTCAGCCCAGCTGGACAGATAAGCGTTCCTGAGATAACACTAATCTAATGTTTAACCAGCATTGCTGAAATTCTGCTCCGCTTACAACCAATGCTGCAATAAAACTCAGGGAAAATCTTTTTAAACTCAGCTTTGCGATAAAAATGACCTAGAAGCAGTTAAAGGCATGTTGAGCACGTTGAACCCTGTAGTGTGTGTGTGTGTGTGTGTGTGTGTGTGTGTGTGTGAATATATACATACATATATGTATAATTATTTCTAATTGTGTTTTAATTGAACAACAACAAAAAAGGTAAAACTATGTGAAAGGGGCTGCTGTTGTGGGTGGTTGCCAGGGTGTTGATATGCGGTTACTGAGGTGTTCCTATTGGTTGTTTGCACGTTGGGATGCGGTTGCTATGGTAAACATGAACTGTTGCATAGATTCGAGAGTTGCTGCAATAAATAGCTCTATATATGAACTAAATTCATAATTCAGCTGCATCGGTGCTATTTTCAGTGTTGCTGTAAATGAGCTCTGCTCTGAACGCAACTGTATGTGTTTGCTCTGATGCAACAGTTCAGATGATGTTCATTTGAATAATTTATAGTCTCGGATAATTTATTTTTGTCTCCAGGCCCCAAACATGATGACTTATTTTTCTGATAATAGGCTGATCGTAAATTTAAAGATGTCCTGAGGGAGCAGGTTTCACCAGCGAGTGTTTGTTACGTGTTTTGGTACATCTCGTCCTTTTAAACACACACATTGCTGTTTCATCTTGTCTGCACATTCCTTCAATTTCCTTTAAAGCATTTAAAATTTTCATAATAAAACCTGACGCTTGCAGCGAATCACACGTCTGAAATCCCTGTTACTAATGAAAGTGGTTGAATTGTGGTTTGATACCAATCATCCTTGAAGGTTTTTGGGTTAAATCATGCTGCTGGATGAAAGGTTGGCTAGAGGTTTGATGGGAAGAGAACAGACATGTCAATCCTGGTTAGTGGCTGTTAGACTACATACAGCAGAAGTGGAGTGGACTAGTTTACGCTAAATTATTTCATGGGAGAATCTGTTCAAGTTTCAGAACAAAAGAATGCTTAAATGAAGAAACTGATTTTAATTATGGGTTGAACAAACTTTTAAAGTGCATAATTATTATTCTGGTCATATTTTTTTTCATGCACATTTACCAATTCCAAACCACATCAATCTAAATAACTACTATTCGTGTAGTCTTTAATCATTTATAAATTATATATAATTGTCCAAGAAGGATGGAATTGAAAAACGCCTTATTTTCAGGTGTGCATAATTAAGCAGGTTTTCTTTTACAGTTCAAATGAGCCAAAAAGAGATTTAACTCAGACGGAAAAGTCCAAAATTATTAAATGCCCATGAGAAGGATTCAATACAAATGCAATACTAGAAATGGCAAAGTTAAGGCATGAGCACTGGAAAGCGAAATGCTCATTGGGTCAGCAGGGTCAGAAAAACACTGGTGGAGAAGAAAAGACACATTAACTGCAAAACAATGAAGATTTAGGTGTAAAACCATTAGGAACCATTTAGTCTCCAGAAGTGCAATGCGTCAGGTTCCCAAGGACTTAGGTTAGGTAAAGAATCCTAAAAACTGACCCCTGCTAAATAAGAATAACATGCTGAAGTGTTGTGAAATACACAAAGACTGATTTTTATAGGCTTTTATAGACTGAGAGTGACCCTTGAAGGACCAGCAGCACATCCTCTTGTAGCACTCTTTCAAGAATTTATCTTCAGGAATGTGGCAGTAAATTTTGGAAGGTCATTTCTGGTCCATCTCGACAAGACAGACTTTTCAGGATAGGAGCTGGGCTAAAAATGAGCTCCCAAAACTTGCTGGCAGATTCCTGAAGATACATTCTTGAAAGAATTATGCACACCTGAATATAAGGCGTCTTTCACTTCCATCCTTCATAAACAATTATATATCATTTATAAATTGCACTTCTGGAAAACGGTGGAACTGGAGACTAAATGGTTCCTAATGGTTTTACACCTAAATCTTCATTCTTTTGCAGTTAATGTGTCTTTTCTTCTCCACCAGTGTTTTTCTGACCCTGCTGACCCAATGAGCATTTCGCTTTCCAATGCTCATGCCTTAACTTTGCCATTTCTAGTATTGCATTTGTATTGAATCCTTCTCATGGGCATTTAATAATTTTGGACTTTTCAGTCTGAGTTAAATCTCTTTTTGGCTCATTTGAACTGTAAAAGAAAACCTGCTTAATTATGCACACCTGAAAATAAGGCGTTTTTCAATTCCATCCTTCTTGGACAATTTTATATAATTTATAAATGATTAAAGACAAAATGAATAGTGGTTATTTAGATTGATGTGGTTTGGAATTGGTAAAATGTGCTTGGAAAAAAAGGTTGGAATATCAACTTGCATAATAATTATGCATGGAAAGTATATATATATAGATATGTAGAGTATATATATATATATATATATATATATATATATATATATATATATACTCACACACACACACACACACACACACACACAAATACACAAGCGAAATGTTTTACTAAGACAGTAAATATGCACAATAATAATTTACTTTATTGTTATTCATATTATTTCTTACCATGCATCCTAAATGATTTTATAAGAATAAATAAAAAATATATTACATTTTACAAAATAAATAAAAATACATAAAACATTTTATTTAGAATAAATTTATTGAATTATGAAAAGTGAGTGTTTCATGTTTAAATGAAGTCAGATTGTTGGAAAAAAATTAGAGGCTTATTATAATATTTTAATGAAAGATTATGAAGACAACCCTTTTAAAGATTAATCTGAGTTGATTTGATTTCATGTTGCTTTCAGAATTAAGCCTATTGCATGTAATTTGCTTGAAATTGTAAGAAATTAAATCCTGTTATATTATGATTATTAATTCGTAATTTTGCACTTTTTGTGTTTCTACAGCCGTGTCTCAAGCGTTCAGCACCAGAGCGGCTCTGATGTTGATCCTACGAGCCCCTTGGGCTCCTTCACAAGTATTTCACCTCTCAGAACTGAACCGTGAGTCAAACCGCTCACGCAACAGGAAGATCCGTCCCATGAAACAGAGACAGAATCTAGTAAATGCGCAGAGAAGAGACGTGTGCTCACATGTCCAAATCAAACGGGAGATAAAGAGAGACTGTCTCCTCTGTCATCTGAATGTGTCAAAACTCATGTCTAAGTGCTCGAGCTCTTAACCCGACTCCAGCTTCATGTGTCAGCGGCTGGAGGACGAACAAAGGCAGTTCAAATCCCCTGGGAACGTGAAAACAATCATGGGGATAATAAACAGAGCGCATAGATGAGCTGTTAAGAAGACACTTTGAGTCCTTATGTATGCAATAAGACAGCCGCTTGTGGCCCAGCTATTTCTATTTAGCTTTATTCCATTTTAGTCATTTTTATAAGGCAACCTTTATAATTTTTAAGCTTTTCATCTAATAGTTCTATTTTATTTCAGCTTTATTTGAATGAACAAAAATTATTTTTAATAGTTTTCGTTAACAATTACCAGTGTTGGGGAAAGTTACTTTTAAAAGTAATGCATTACAATATTGTGTTACTCCATAAAAAAGTAACTAATTACGTTACTTAATTACTTTTTATGGAAAGTAATGCATTGTTACTTTTGCGTTACTTTTTAAATCTGGACAGGGCTTGCTTGTTCATTTTTAAAATAAAAAAGTTCTATTTTTGGCAAATATAAAAGCCTTTTCACACCAAAGATAAAATGAATAAGCCTCAGGCTGAAGGGAAAGTACATTTATGGTAGAATACAGAAGAAGACATTTCAACACACTTCAGCAATTAAAAAAAAGACACACATGTTTGTCTAGAGTAATTTGTGCTTATTGGTACAGCTGAACTGGATCATCGAAGGTCAGAAGCAAAGACATTGGTTAATAGAATGAGATTAAATACAAAAATGATATTTGTGTTGTTTAACATTTAATTATTGCATATTCTGAGTTGCATTCTTTTTATTCATTTTGAGGAATACTGAATCTGTGGGGGGGGGGGGGTTGTGAGTGAGATGAATTAATGCATATTCATATTTATACTACAGTAACATCTTCTGATTTCTCTCAACATGGGGACAGGAGAGCTGTCAGTCAATAAATTGGAAAAAAAAAGTAACTTGCGTTACTTATTTGAAAAAGTAACTCAGATATTCTCTTGTAAATTAAAAAGTAATGCGTTACTTTAATAGTTACTTGAAAAAAGTAATCTGATTACGTAACTTGCATTACTTGTAATGTGTTACCCCCAACACTGACAATAACAACACTGTTTGGAACAATATGACGTGAGTAAAGGCCTGCTCACACCTAAAATGTGCATATACAAAATATCACTTCTATCTATAAACACAAAGTTTCAATAATCATTGTAACTTTAAGAGAATGGCAGCATCCACACGACATCTATAATGACAACAACACAGAGAAAATATATCGTTGAAATCACTTTCAGAGTGTTTTATTTTTTCTCTCCAGTTGATGAACAGTAAAAACATTATTGTCCGCTGGTGTAGCCACTAATATATAATTATCATTATAGTTATCGGTATAGTTAGTTATGTTGATGTAGACGCTAAAATATTTATTGCTGTAGTTATCATCCACTGGTGTGGATGCTAATATAGTTATAGTCACGGTGGCAAAGAGAATATCGAGGGACCAAATTGTTATTTTTATTAACAGTTGTATAGACATTTTGATGGTTTGGTTGTTTCTTTTTTGGCTTTTGACTTCAATTGTCTCGCCCTTCACTCGCTCTCCGTTGTCTCTCACTTTGTTCGTTGCTGCTCTCTTCTTGTGCACACTTCACGACTGAGCTGATTTTGTCTTTTGCAACTACTTCTTGGTTGCAGTCTGGTGCTTTTTATTTTATCACCAACTAGTCACAGCCATGAAAGCGTGTCTTGTAGAGCTTCAGTGTGTGCTTGGGTTTGATTAAAACGTAGAGAAAAATGGATGATAAAATCTGATTTAATCCACTGACCTGCTAAATTAAAGCATCACAGAGAGAAATATAGTCTCCTGTGAACGTCCTGCATGTCCCCTCTGAGAAATAAATCTAATTTCACGAGCTGAAAGAGTTTAATTATGAATCTTTTCTGCAGCCCTTCAGATGTGATCGTCAGAGAAGATGTGAGCTGCTATCTTTAGAGAGAAATTACTGCTGCAAACATCCATCACATTCCTCAAGCGTTGTGCAAGGTCAGGAATGAAGAAATATGAGCTCATGTGAGGCTTTCAGGTGGAAAAACTTCATGCTGCGTCAATGACTCGCTCAAATTAACCAGATTCCTGACCATCAGAAGAACAGCAAGACATCCTCTACTTTAACAATGATGGACGAGTGCTGTAATAATGCTGCGTTCAAGTCCTCCTGGGACGTTCGTACTTACGAGTTGACAAGTCGTAATTACGACATCAGGTGCGTTCAAGTCAGTTTAGTCGGCACAAGATGGCGGTGTACCTTCTTTTAATAAATTACAAGAAAATACAACAGGGTCTGCATTTTTTTACTTGGATTTCAGCTGCGTAACAAGAACATGACCAATTTAAGTTTATAGGACAACTAAACTATCAATTTAAACAAAAATTTACTGTCAGCTACAGACGTTGCATCCATTGATTCCACCATGTTTCTCATTGACACGCCCCCAACTCGGAAGCTCGGGGCTTAAAGAAACTTTTGAGTTTCCCACTCGTAATAACGACTTTATGGTGGCGTTCATGTGTGTTCAACTCGTAAATACGATCTATCCGACATGACTTTAACGCACCATACGATACAAACATTATAAGCAAAAATTGCATCAAATGATAATTTTATAAAACTTTTTTTTTTTGCACTAGTAGATCTAGTGATGTCATGCAAGTTAATAGGTTTTATAATATATTGATTCAGTTTAATCGAATGCACTTTCTTTCATTTAAAGTGCCCCTATTATGAGTTATGAAAGGTTCATATTTTGGTTTTGGGAGTCCCCAACAACAGGTTGACATGCATGCAAGGTCAGAAAACACTTTCATTGTCATATAATTTGCATTTATTTTTACCTTACTTGCTCAATGACTCCCAAACGATTTGCTCAAGGATTAATTTTTTCCAAACCCCTCCCTTGCGTGACGCTAATCTGCGGTGATTGGTCCGATTGGTCTCATTGTCATTGCATCACACCTGTAATGCCTGATAAAGCAGCGTTTGTGAGGGCTGCTTTGTGTGCAGCGTTACCGGGGAAACCGCTATTTTTACTGCTCCAAAAGCGGCACCTAGTGGTAAAGAATGAATTTGCATTTTCATTCAGACCAATGCGAAAAGACCAACAAGTGGGCGGGCAATATGCTAATGTTTCATGTTGACATCAACATGAAACGGCTTGGGATTGGTTTTAAAAACGACTCGTTTCAATGATTCAGAGTCGACTCTTTCTTTCGAGAGACAATAACATTATACACGGTGCACTTTCAGATTTAAAACTTTACAGGATGTTTTCATTCACTTAGAGCTGTGTTACACACCGCATGAAAGGTCATTTTGAAAAATCCATAATAGGGGCACTTTAATGTTCTTGATTTATTTCTCCAAGCTGTATTATATACATAGGCTACTCTTTATAATCTTTTATGGTTATGCCAGTAGATCTATAAAAGAGATACAGTTGGCAGTGAAGTAAATCGAGTCAGTTTGTGATTTCTGTGAACTGTTTTCTGAAAGAATCACAGACTATCCTGACTCAAGAGCTTCAGTTTCAGATATCTGGCCTGAATTCTCTTTGATTTACTCATTTTATAAACTCTGCGTGTCTCTTTTTCCTCACAAATGCATGTTCATTCACTTAACTCTCTGCATTTGATCATGTTTTAATCGAGTAATGGCCTGTGATTCCTGATTCGTTAGTATCTGAGATTTGTACTGACACACTGAGAAACTTTACTGCAGTATTAATAATAACAGATGAATTTGCCGCTAAATGACACATACAAACAAAACAAACGGTGGCTGGTCACTTTACATGTCAGTCAGATGGTTTAAGTGGGTAATCAGACTTTATAGTGTGTATTAATATTTTGATTTAGCTTTAATTTGATGTTTTTAGGTTTCTATTTAATTTGAGTAATTTTGTTGTACGCTTTTGTCATTTTTATTAGTTTTTTTTTAATATTTCAATTCAGCTTTATCTTTAATTTGGGCGATTTTAATACTTCCTCTTATTTCAGCTAGTTGCCAAGGCAACATTTCTCAATTTAATTCAAGTTTTTCATTGAATATTTATGTTTATTTAAGTTATTTAGCTTATATTAGTGTCCATTTGAATTAATGAAAACATTAACTGAAAAATTGGGGGAGAAAATTTAAAGTTAATTGAAATAAGTTTTAGTTATCAATAACAACACTGCTATGTCCTAGATTTATCTAGGTATCTAAATCAGGGCATACCAGTGCAAATGTCGAGGAGTTTTTGCAGCACAGAAGATCACGAGTGTGAAAGAAGCATGAGAAGTTTCTGCACTAAAGCTGTCGTCTCTGAAACCATAAAGAGCAGCTGGAGATCCCAACATGCTTTCAAGGTCCGTATGTTCACCAAATCCCAGTAGTCACACCTCAGCTCTACCCACAATCCTCCTGCACCCAATTTAACAACTTTTTCCATACAATAGGATACCAATCTTTGGCCACATAAGCAGCGCCAGTGGGATTAGTTTTCACATCTTTCATGTGAAGTCACCATAGAGCGTGGGTCCTCCTGGATTTGGACGTAGACTAGTGTATGTTTTTATCACATACACTGTGATGATGGTTCACGACTCGCTTCATGAAGGGATCGAACCAGCAACCAGATGGCCAGCCCTGAACAACACTTGTGGACATCACCAAGGAAAACATCTTGATGAAGTAAACACTGTCTATGTACAAATGCTGAAAAGTTTGTGTGCGAGTTTAGAAAGAGAAATATCAGCGGCTCAGTATGAAAATAATAGAGATTGATGGAAATTCCCCACCATGATAGAAACAAGGGTTTCTTTATTTGCATAATTAAACTCTTTCATTGGATCTCCAGAAACCCCTAGTGCAATTGTGATTAATACTACCCGTGTTTATTTAAGTCTAATTGTGGGAATACTGTAGTACTTGGAAATATTGCAGACTACTGAATGAATGCCATTTGCAATGCAATGTCAAAGAATACCAAGATATTAAAACGCACGCACACACACACACACACACACACACACACACACACACACACTCACACACACGGTATTCTCATGGTACATCTCCAAATAACAAACA